>NC_042288.1:15688758-15916258 GCF_901000725.2 Takifugu rubripes
TGAATTAATGCAAACTACAACCATATGACGCTGATGGCAGACAAGCGAAAGAAACAGAAAATAGACAATGACTCCAAGGTCTAATGTAATTAGAAGCAGTGGGTTCGCTGGAAATACCCCGCCGAATTGATGAGATTGATTTTGTCTGCACACACACGTTTGACACAATAGATCTGCATGCACTTACAGCTCTGGAGGATTTACTTTTCCTGGCAGGGTTGCTGGATTAATGCTTTTATGCAGTGCAAGGAACAAAAGAGCATATAGTCAGACCATTGCCAGTAGTTGTTGCCATACATCTCCGGCGGAGTCAAAACTGGAAGTTGAAAATGTTTGAATGCACAATTCAGGGAGCAGCGCCAGGATCTTCTGCTAAAGAGCTTCTAAATTCCTGATACTCATTAATCTAAAGACCCGCTTGGAAGATCTGGAGAAGTTGAATTATGCAGAAGTTGGAACACAGAATACCAAACCAAAAAACACCTTCTGGTTAGGCTTGAAAGCAGCCTGTGTTCTTTATGCACTTACACCCAGTTTGCTGTATTTCCCCTCCTATCTGAATCATCTCGATTGTGGAAACTGTCTCGTGGCGAGATAAGGAAAGGTGGGAGTGTGGGAATGCAGAGCTGGAACTATAAGGGAGGCTTGTTTCTTAGGGAGAGCCCAGCCTTGAATTGCTTTCAGAAAATAATAAACAGAGCCATTTTTGTAAAGGACACTCTCTCCTTCTCAGGTTTGTACATACAGCTTAGCTTTCAATCTGCTTTCAATATTGTTCTACAGCAGCTGGCAGGCTGCAACACACACCTGGGTAAACACACTCGCTGTAGCTCTTGTCCTGTCTGCTCTCTCAGTAACTGATGAAGATCATTGGTTCTGGCAGAGGCCTCGGTTTTTCTTCATGCCGTTCACCGCCGGGATCACGAGGCTCAGCTCCGACCATAAGGTCCATGTCACCTCACCAGCACCGTCGATGTATCTAAACACCAGGAGAGGCCACATCAAACAGCTCAACATTCAAGTCTGGATCAGACGGGCAATTTTTTCAGCCACATCTTCTGTTCAATGACAAATTTGGCTGCTGCCTGACAAAACCACCAGATTGGAGCCACATTGGTTCCATGCTGAAGCCATATTGAGCCCAAATTGAAGCCAGATTGAGACGCTTGTTCAGTAGTCTCTCTTTAAAGATGCCAATTGCAAAACATGTATTTTTGGGAGGCCAAATATCCAGATAGATCATTCACGTCAGGTGACATCAGGTGACATGATGCATAAATGATGAAAAGGACAGACAATCACCAAACCCAGAATCCATGAAATCAGAAACTCATTTCAGCTGCTCTTGCTTTGCCATCATTTTACAAACTTCCAGGCCTTTTTGACTCACATGGAACCAATTGTGTTTAAGCCGAATGTCGCGACATGATGCAAGAGACCACCAGTCCTGCCGTGTACACTGATCCATCCAGTGTAGCCCGAAATTGACATGGCACCAACATTCAGGACCTCCGTCTGGTGTTGTTAGCTGTCTCTGCCAGTCCCCCCCCACTCCCTTCAAACGTGCCAATACAGACAAATCTCTCGCACACTCACCTTACACTATTTCCTTGCCAGCAACATGCTCAAATACCAACCACACTGAGTTAAATGGAGGTTAAATAGAGGCTATTAATGTCACACCTGAGTGAAACTTCCATAATGTAAGCAACCCTTACCCACTCCAGAAAGACTATGTGGTTTAGTAATTTACTGGATTTAATAACATTTATTGAAACCCCTGGACCTGCACTGACCTCCCCTTAATTGCAGCATGGGCCCCAAGATGTTGGTGACTTAAAAGGTGCTGGCCTGTAAAACAAGAACAAGAAAAACTCCCTGCAATGAAGACTCTTTTGGTGGCCTCTTTCTTCACAGAGGCTTGGCAAAGGTGAAGTGTGACTAAAGAGGATATAGCTTGGGCATAATTTGGGAGCTGCTATGGGTACGGAGCTGCTACATTTGCTAAGCACATCTCACTGTTTTCCATTTATTCCCGCGTGGTTAAATGCCATGGCAACCCAAGCATGGACTTTAATGAAGCTGAGATGGACCATGTTGCACTACTCCCTTCGGTAAAGTTTTACAGTGTCCAACCACATTCTCCCTTAAAAGCCAGGGGAAAGTGACGCCATACGCTAACAAAATACTCATACTGCTGTTGGAAGAAAAGATGGATTTTGGTGTTATTTTTCAGATAATATTTGAAGATTACAATGTTGTGCATCAACAGAAAAAATTATTATTGCTCCACATTTGATAGCAATTAGCTCAACACACAGAGACCATCACCCTCTTGAGTTGTGCTAATCAGCCCACAAGGCATCTGTATCTGCCAGGCTTCAGCGCCGCCGCAGCTAATGGATCCGTACTTTATCACATTGATTCTCCCTGTAAAGCCAGCCCCCCTGTCAAAACCACCCACCTCCCCCCTTCACTCATATGGCCTTGATGAGATCCAGACTCTGTGTGGAAGCATATTAAAGTGGCCCAACAGTGTCTGCAGGGGAGCTAAATGGAAGGTAGTGAAATCTTTTGAACCTCTGTTACGTTACAGCAGTTCTAAACACATCCAGCTGAGTCTAAAGTTCAGGGAAGACATAAAAGCACCATCGCACGTTACCTAAAGGATGATAATAGGCGAGCGCCACTAAAACTACTAAGACAGTCTACAATCAAAGGGCCGAGAGGAAGGACTCCCTGCCCTTCTTACTGGCTGCTAATGGCCTGTGTGTGTAAGAGACAGCCTATCGTTATATCTTCTATAACACACACTCCGTGTGTTGGGTGTTGGTGATTAAACTCCATTAACTCTGGCTTAATTAGAATACAAAAGACTTAGAAGAGCAGTAATTACCTTGTGCCGGCCAGGTAGGTCACCTTTTAAGCAAATTACAGTGTACTGATTTGATGGGAGGCTGCTCGTGTTGTGAGTTCATGGCTGCCAGATGTTATTTTTTTCCTACAAGATGGCTGACATTGACAAAAAGCTTGTTTTTTAGCCTTGTTACAGAGGAGATTATCTGGACAGTTGTACTGAACGCTCGGTAAGGCAGGCGTGTGTGTGTGTGTGTGTGAGTGTGTGTGTGTGTGTGTGTGTGTGTGTGTGTGTGTGTGTGTGTGTGTGTGTGTGTGTGTGTGTGTTCCATGAGCTATGTGCTGGCTGTGGGTTCCTCTGTGGTGTTTCAACCACACACGACAAATATGAGCCTGTGGTGAGGCCGTGGTGCCCCAGAAATGCTCACATGTGGTGGGGCCGCTCTCACCGCCATTGACAAGAAACTTAGACGGATTTTGGGCATCATGATTCCTGGTGGCAAGAGCTTCATAGGAGGCCGTTTGACGATGAGTTTGGAGGACGTGATTGCCAGTTTCCTTTCTGCCTCGGGATTCTTACTAAAACATGTTATTTCTTCACTGCACCCCCTGACAAAGCAGCCAGTCTCACCATTGTTTACTGATCTCAGTCAGGGCCAAAAATGCATTTAATCACTATTTACCAGCATCTGAAACAAACACAAAATGACATGGCAGTCAGCAATATTTCCTGGTTCAAGAACGTCCGTGAATGTCTTTCTATATTTATTTGTACAACTGAAAAATGCTCTCAGCGATGCCGCGGAGCCAGCATTCACTCCAGGAAAATTGTCTCTAAGGGCTGAATGTCGGGTTTGGCCGAAAACAACGTGAACAAATAAGAAGGTCGGGAATCTGTGCCAAGCGCCAAACAAAATATGAAGCCTGATAAGGTTAGCTGTCACATGTGAAGTGCAGAGTCTGCACATAATTCCATCAGTAGGAGCTGCAGTAATGCTCCTTTCCTTTGTTTTTCTTGCATTTTGCCGTTGATATAAGAATAACCACCATCCTATTATTTCGTCCACTTACACCAAGGCTCAGATCACAGCTTATGGACATAGAACAAGTCTTTCCATCCACTCCCTAGTTGTGGAAAGTTCTCACTGCCGCAGCATTGTTGCAACGTGCATCACGTGTCTGGCTGTGTCAGGGTTCTGCTTAGGGTCTCTGTCAACACTATAGGTCTGATGTATATAGAAGAATGACTTGGTCGATTTGATGTGATTACACGCAGATCCATCACATGGAACACTTCTGTCATGTTTATGCAGAACAACGAGGCGTGTCAGAGCTGGCCTCCTAAAATGTGTTTAAAAGCTGCAGTGACATTTGACACTTGTGTCCATACGTGTTTCCATATGTAATGATCTATAGGTGAACTTTCTCTAAATGATGCAGCAGATTTCAAGATTAATTTCACCCAAAACCAGGAAAAATGAACTAATAAAGTCTGCCACATGGATTCAGGTAATTATGTCTCCTCTATAAGCAGCATTACCATTTTTAAGAGAAATCTAATGTAAATGACAGCACTGTCAACCCCCCCCCACCACCACCACACACACACATCTGTCATTGGAGACTAATTTGTTGTCTCCCATAACTTCATGGCTGACATGGGTCATTCGCCTGAGGCCCCAGTCGAGACTAGATCCCCTCTCTGGACAGATGCAGTGGCCTACGGGGGGGTCCGGATGCCCCCCTCTCCCTCTGCTGACCTCTCCCTCTCTGCTGGAGTCTGAGAAAGGGTCCCGAGGTTGATAGGTCCTGGGGACTGGACACACTACGGCATTAATTACACACTCAGTTACCATTGAGCCTAATGTTTGCAACCACCCCCCCCAAGAAAAAAAAACAAGGTTAACTCCTTCCTGACAAGTTGGAAAAGTAATGAGGTCTCGCTGACTCGTTTGTCAGCGTTCGGCCCCTACCCGTACCCCCACTTTCACGGGCCCGTTCCCGCTGACTGACAGCAGCTAAATGCTTCAGTCGCACTTTCACGCACATCACACACAGGGTGGGGGTGGGGGTCGGGGTGGGGGGGGGCACAGATAATGGGAAGCAAGACGGTGGGTGACAGAAGGGAACACTTCATCCCATCAAAGACTTTCCTGGTCACCGTAGGCAAACAAAGAGGCTTTTAAAAGCGTTATCGAGCAGAAGCTTCTCCTGCTGGCATCCTCGCTGGACCTCTGACGCTGATTGGCTGGGACGATGGAGGCAGAAGAAAGGGAGCATACACAGACAGGATATCCCCTCTGGTCCGCAGCAAAGTAAACAGAGTAGACAGAGAGAGGAGGAAATCTACCTCTGTCGCACACACTTGAACTGAGATGCTAGCCGACGTCCCGCCGCGTATCAAAGACCCGTCTCCAAAGTGCTGCCAGCTACAGCCATGATCACAAGGCCGCCTCTGCCCGTCACCCAAGCAATGCAACTTCAGTCGCCGTTCACTGTTGCCTGTAATCTGATAGGGGGGTCCTTACGATATAAAGGCTCATGTTTCGTCTGATTAATTCATAGCCTACAGGAGATAGAGGGGGCGCGCAGCATGAGATCACGACCCTGGAATTCTAAACAGTAACCATCTGTGGTGAAACACGTCGGGCTGGATATTGTTCAAACTTTCCTCATTCTATTTTTTTGTCCCCTTTCCCCCGTGCGGGCTAAGTCCACGCCAAGAACCCACGACACGTGAATGAAGGCACACGCACCTGCAAGAGCAACACAGGTAGGCAGCTAAGCATTAAAAATGTGTCACAACATGCACACCCTTGAAAATACCACACCGGAGTGCCTGAGGCATCATCCTGAGCAGAACAAACCGCTGAGTACACCATGTTTGAAAATCATCTCACCCGTCCGTCACGTCCCTTCAAGTTCTTACTTCATATTGTTACTTTTAATGGTGGAGAAAATGGTGCTTTTGCTGCGCCGGGAGTGAGACGTTTGCGTGTCTCTGCATGCATGACTGACACTCTGAAAGAACAGGAGCCTGAAATATGAGGAATTTCTTCCCTTTGTCTCTCAAAAAAAGCCAAATCTCTCTAGATGTCAGCGCTCTTGCAGCGTCTCGTGTGTTTCTGAGAGAGAGGGGTGTTTGTTCTCTTTCAGCTGGTTGCCACAAGGCTGAAAGTGATAGATGAGGTGTTACTCGTGGACTATTTTTACATTTTCCAAACTGATGTTCTGGCATCCCATCTGGACAGGCTTAGGGGCAACCAGAACAAGTTCATTAGCTGGGATCAGGCAACGTCTGTCCGATGAGGACAGAACAGACGCATGTGTGTGCATGTGCCACGGTACCGTGATTACAGCCTAGTTAACATGTGTCACAGGCGACGCGTGACTCTTTAATATGCCTGGACAAAGATGTGTTAAATGTTGACGGCCTGGTTCAAAACGCCCCGAAAACTGTTTTCTGTTCATAAAAAAATATATGGAGTTTCCACATAGTCGTATTACTGGGTTGATTATCAACACTGGACTTGGGCTCAGCAAGAGGTCCGCTAATACATTTTATACGAACTACAACTTGGTAATAAATCCTGTTTAAAAATCTGGGTGTTGAATCCCGTATGCAGCAAAAAAACCTGACTGGATGCTTTTGGTCGTCTATTCTGCGCTGAAATATATTTAAAATGAGATAAGACAGTAATCTGATGCTGCTGCTGCTGCTGCTGCTGCTGCTGATGATGATGATGATGATGATGCTGATGATGATGAGTGTGTTTAAAGGGGTTTTTAGCCCTTTTCTGTCTCGCAGATGCAGGTTTCCGACCGCGGCCTCCAAACACTCATTTGACCTGTGACTCAACAGGATGAGTGACCTGCGAAGGCTGGCCTTCAGAGAGGAGCGTCTAGCTATCAGGCTGGAATCTTGTCATGTTTATACTTTAGGGGGTGTGTCAGGATGAGCGTGTTGGGACGAGATTCTTTGAGAGAACAGGGAGGTGCCTCATGGCCAGAGCTGAATGTCAAGTGCAGAACAATGTGGCGGTCACCAGGTTTCTGATGAGAAATGTCCTCCTGTCTGCAGGAGTGGCCCCACAGAGCTGCCCCAACTCATTTCCATTCTGCTTTCTTTCCACACTAACTACACACTCCACCAGGAACCTTTATATTCCATGTAATGCGTTTTATTATCAGAGGACTCGCACTTGGTACCATATTTTTTACTTTATTACAAGAAAGGGTGTTCTCCTGATTATGGTTGTGCAGTGAACAATAACTGGATTCAGGTTTCCCTCTGTGCCCTGTTAGCCTCAAATAGCGTGTCCCCCCACAAAAAAAGCCTCAGGTTTTCAATTACACTCTAAAAGTGGTCCCCGAACGTGTGCCCCTGTCACAGGTGGTGGGATGCCTGTGGAGGGGCGAAAACCTGGTGTTCCGCTTAAGAGATTCCTGGGGAAAAGTGCCTCTGGATCGGATTTGTTTGGAACGTCTAATGGTTACAGTTTTCACCGCATCAGCATTGCTCTGAACTAACAAAGGCTCTGCTCTTAACCACTAATTACACAACCCATCAGAAATGAGACCAATTAACACACAGGTGACAAAAAGGCACTCGAGTGTGAGACTCATGATCATGGAAACGAAGGTTAAAAGCACAAACATTTCATTTGGAATGTTGACAAAGTTAATAAGCACTTTGTCAGTTCATTTCACCGTCCTCGGGGTAAAAATATCTCCCACTCCACATGTCCGACATGAGTTATGTTGCACTAGAACACTGTTCCATCGAGAGACTTTGGTACCCGGCTCTTATCAGATACAACAGAGGCCCAGGAGCTTTTTCTGGTTTTGTGTGTATTATACTTAAATCGGACTGGCTTCATTTGTCACGTGTCATGTGTGAAGCCGTATCCTGCGGTTCTGCCTGGTGGTCAAACAGAGGGTCTGCAGGGGCCCGGGTCCTGCAGGGTTTGGCAGCAAACTGCAGCCTTTACTGTGGGCAAGACAACAGAGGACTGGGAGGCAGAAAAAACATTTCATGATATAGTTCATGATATTAATGTCCGTGGTGTAGCAGGAAGCCTACAGCCACATTTAGTACACATTCGGCACATAGTACACGTAAGCTTTTAAACCAATAATATAAAGAGTTTAATGCATTAAATGGCTCTTTTTTCAGTATCATTAGGAGATCATCTTTTCGATGCTTCTAATTCGCCGTTAGGGGCAATGATTGGTCCAAAATGTGTGCTTGGTGTGAAATCCAGGAAACACGAGTCGAAAATCACCGAAAGCAGTCTGAAACTGACCCTCCCTCAGAGGCAGCAGTGCCCTTTGACCCCGCATATCCGTCCCCATTGGCACCAACACTGCTCTCCCTCATTAGCAATTTGGATTCATTGGAAATTGGAAATGTAATAAGTGTTCTCAGTGTGTCATCGGCTTGCATTTCCTCTGTCTGAAAGCCAGCCACACAGACTCCGCTAATGCCTGTTAGCAAAAGTGAGTTTGAAACGGAAACTCTGTTGTGACTGACCTCCACGCCCCTCCACAATATCCCATAGCCAAGCACACCCAGAAATGAAATTACCCCGATGCAGAGGGGATTTCAATTATTATTACTATTCCCCCTCTTCCCTCTTACGCTCATACACCTTTTTTGTGAGCGGAAAAGCAGCACGCTTTGAGGAATCCAGTCACCCACGCACTCTGTCAGGACACTTGATTCCAATTAGATATTTTTCTTTGCTTTCTTGTTCTAGCCTGTCTTGGGCCTCCTGCTTTTATCCCTCCCTCCCTCCCTCCCTCCCTCCCTCCTGCTCGCCCTCCCCACCACCTCCCTCACTGTTGAACTCTCCCCTGCTCTCTCTTATTTCCTCGCCGTGCCCCCATTCTCTCAATCCCCATCAGAATATGTCGTTTTTGTATCAACAGCAGGCTGCGTTGCTTTCATTATTCACTCATATGCAGATTCCTGACAGCCTGTGATCAGCGGTAAAGTTTCCCACCACAGCACACGAACTGTTCAGACTCTGAGATGCAGCTCTGACAGGGCAGAATCCATTAAATGACACAATTTCTTTTTCAATATTTATGAATTGATGGATCATTCGATTGCAGTGCGACGTCAACAGGATGTGCAGGTCACATGCACGCCAATGACAACCCAGCCATGCAACCTGCACTCAAACCAAAGGAGCCACATGTAACCGCCATCTTTGTGGTTTCTTGAGTAAGCTGGGGATTTTGGGGGGTATTTTTCTTTGTTTGTTTGTTTGTTTGTTTGTTGGGGGGCTGCTCAAGGGTTCAAATCCTCAAGGGTTATTATCGTTGATGGGATTAGTGTTTGGGATTCTGTGGACATCAAATTTATATTCACAACTCTGTAATCTGACACAGACACAATCTGCTATTATTAGCTTAAAAAATGAGGTCACTGAATTTTCTGCAGAAACCAGAGTTACTACATTACAGGACTGTCACTGCTTATCCAGAGGCCATTTGTCTTTTCTAACAGGCAGATGATTTAGAGTGCATCGCCTTGTGATTGCTTCCAAGCAGGGGGCTCCTCTGCAGAGTCCAGCCCCTCGGCTCACAAGCGAGGACTCAAGTTTCTGCTCCAAGTTGCACAGAAGTTTCCTAGAGCCGAGCTATTGTGTGTCATCCACATTCATCATGTCGCTGCAGAAGGCTGGAGCATTATGTATTGCTGTTTAGTGGCAGAACACTCGGATAATGAGCGTATCAGCCAAGATGTATGAGTTTGGAGAGGCTGTGATTCAATTTGTTAAATAAGGGCTAAATAAGTCTGCGCTGGGAAGCTGAGCACCACAGTCACTTATAGTCCTCTACCTTCGATCAGTCATGATTCTGAAGACTGGCTGAGCCAGCGAAGGTAGTAATCTCATACATACCTGTACAAAAAATCCTCAAAACACAGAAAAACAGAGCTCACAGTAACCGGTTTAAAGGTCCTTTCTCTACATTAGGTTTATAACAAAAAAAAAAGATTAAATTGTTACCACGCATGTGTCCTGCTGCAGTTCTTTCTCAACTGCCACTGCATAAAGGAGTAGGAATGTTTCCAAGACCCCAGAAGAAGTCGTTGAAGACTTCTACAAGTGCCGACTATCAGTGAATGGAAATGAGGAACACATGCTTACGGCCTCCTTGGTTTGAGAGCGCTTCAAAATTTTGCCTGGAGGCTCTCGATGCACTTGAAGGGTCCAAGAGGAAGTAGCGCACTGACAGACGTGCCATCAGAGAAAGTCTGGACCACACAGAAAACTCTCATGCAGCTCCTCAAGGATGGAGTCCTGCAGGCATGAAAGGCATACGGCGCGGTGGAGAAGCGCTAGCCTTGCTCGCTCTCCTTGAGCATCTCCAGAGTGGGACAGATGCAACAAGGCAAGACGACCTCTTTAAGGGGGTCAAGGGAAAACACAGGGACGCCTGGAACGGTGGGGGGAGGTACTGACCTCACGGAGGAACCTATCATTCACAGAAGATGCTGGCGACTCAGCACAGATAGACATATCCTGTGCAGTAAGAGACCCCCCCAACACACAGACATGCATACAGTGAGAGTAAAAAGTATTTGATCCCTTGCTGATTTTGTTGGTTTGTCCACTAATAAAGACATGATCATTCTATACTTTTAATGGTAAATGTATTCTAACATGGAGAGACAGAATATCAAAAAGAAAATCCAGAAAATAACTTTAAAGAATTTATTTTAATTTATTTGTTTTTCATTGAGGGAAATAAGTATTTGATCCCTCTATCCAAAAGCACTTAATATTTGGTGGCAAAGCCATTGTTTGCAAGCACAGCGGTCACACGTTGTTGTAGTTAACCACAAGGTTAGCACACATATCAGGGGGAATTTTGGCCCACTCTTCTTTGCAGATCCTCTCTAAATCATTAAGATTGGTGGGCTGTCGCTTGGCAACTCGGACCTTCAGCTCTCTCCATAGATTTTCAATTGGATTGAGGTCCGGAGACTGGCTGGGCCACTCCATGACCTTAATATGGTTCTTCTTGAGCCACTCCTTTGTTGCCTTTGCTGTATGCTTTGGGTCGTTGTCATGTTGGAAGACCCAGCCACGGCCCATTTTCAGCTTCCTAGCAGAGGGGAGGAGGTTGTCCCTCAGCACTGCACGGTACATGGCTCCGTCCATCTTCCCAGGGATGCGGTGAAGTAGCCCTGTGCCCTTGGCAGAGAAACACCCCCAAAACATAATGTTTCCACCTCCATGCTTGACGGTGGGCACAGTGTTCCTGGGATCATGGGCAGCATTTTTCTTCCTCCACACATGACGAGCAGAGTTTAGGCCAAATAGTTCAACTTTGGTCTCCAGAACCTTCTCCCAATCACTTGAGGTGATCATTGGCATACTTTAGGCGAGCCTCCACATGTGCCTTCTTAAGCAGGGGTACCTTTCGGGCACTGCAGGATTTTAATCCATTGCGGCGCAAAGTGTTGCCAATTGTTTTCCTGGTGACTTTGGTCCCAGCTGCCTGGAGGTCATTCACTAACTCCTGCTGTGTGGTTGCAGGCCGATTTCTCACTGTTCTCATGATCATTGCCACCCCACGAGGTGAAATCTTCTGTGGAGCACCAGACCGAGGTCTATTGATGGTCATGTTATACTTCTTAGATTTTCTCACAATTGCACCAATAGTTGTTACTTTAATACCCAGCAATTTGATAATGTTATTTTACTCTCACTGTACATGCCTGTTCTCCTTTCATGACAGCACGACTCTAATGAATGTGGCACTATGAGGACGCTTGAGAGGAAGCGAGGCCGTTCTCACTCCTCATTCTGGCCCTCACAGTGTCTGGATTTCACAAGGTAACCAGACTGAAAAGCCGTCTCCAGACAGGCGCGCGCTGGGACGGGCGATGTTTCCGTCCCTCCGCCGGCGCCGCCATGCGCCGCCGATGGTTGGCTCTGCTTGGTCACGGCTGCTACAGCCGCTGATGCAGCGACGACTCCACAGAAGCCACATGATCCATCTTTCTTGCATCTCCTTCGCTCCAGCTTTATATCCAGCACATGCTGTCAACATGTTATGACTCACGTGCTTACGTTCAGATTATGACTAAACTCATGAGCTTATGATTGATATGACTTGTGATTATGAGCTGACAGATGATTAAACATCCTCATGCGTGGCTGCCGGCCATGCTCAGTGCATGACAAACATGTAAGGAGTGCATCTATATAAGTTCATTAATTATTAATCTAAATATGCAAATGTGACGCTCTAATGTAATGGTAACATCTACTACACAGTAATAAACAGAGCCATATGCTAGATTAAAGCTTTATGCTCTATGCTTCCATGTGGTCGTGTTGTCAGAGATGGAAACTTTATCAGCGATGGAGACATCGCCTGTGATTGAAACATCTCCTACAATGAGACTTCATGGAAAATTTTGGGTTTCTTCTGGTCTTTGTGGCTGCATCAGCAAATCCATTCTGCTGCTGAAAGCTGCCGCCTCTGTCTTCTGGCGTTTGTATGACAAAAGCATGTAACGTTTATTTATTGTAATTGAATGCCCGCTGTGGCTTCCTCCCCCCGGGAGATAAAGTAATACGTTGGTCTCGATTCCTCCGCGTGAGGCTCGGAGACCGTAATGAGCGGCTGGCGGCGGATAAATCAGTGGAAATCTGGTGCAGGTCGCTTGCGGTCTCGGGGTGTGTGGAAGATACATGTTTGTTTTGGAGTTGAGTGACAGTGAACACGAGCCCAAAGTCTCTGCAGCCTCGGAGACGGGAGACATCACGTCAGAGCTCCTCCCGCCGCGGTGGAAGCCACTAACGAAGGCCCGCCTGCACTTACAACCTCTCGCACCATCACCTTCACAGAGGACCCACTGAGCTGAGCTTGGCTCCCCGCCATCCTTGGGGAAGGGTTGGGGGGGGTGGGAGCCTGGCCTTGCCCCCCCCCCCCAAACACAACCGCAACTTGAGACGCATTCCTGCAGCTATTCAACACGGCGGCTCGACGGAGCTCAGCGGCTGAGACCCTATGAGCTCTGGAGGCTGGAACGGTTAAGGCTGATGCTGTGTGGGGTTAACCTATTACCTTAACCACAGGAAGCAGATGACAGGAGATACCCACCAACCGCCCGGGCCAAGTGTTCACGCTGAGCTTCCTGTGAAGCTAATTAAGGTATTGGGACAATAGTCCATCGAGTCCATATGGAGGAGCGTATGACTGTTCAAAACATCGATAGACACTTGTGTTCATATGGAAAATGTGATTACACACACACACACACACACACCTCCCCCTACCTCCACATATACCTACACCCACACACTGGGCCAATATGGACTTAAATGGAAAGTTTGTGGGGGCACTCCAGAGCACAGACCCCACACCTCACCAAGGGTTGTGGGCACACCAACCAAGATGGTATTTCCCCCTTGGTTGGACCCTAAGTGGAGTCAGCCCTGCTCCAGGGAGGACAGGCACCCCGGGCCGCCCCACTGCCAACCCCTCCCACTGCTGGCATCTTCCAGTCTGGGACAGACAGTTGGGGCTTTTCCTTCTCTGAAATTGTCGCGGTAGACACACATTAAATGCATCATCCTTGATGATGTTGAGACAAAAGGTTCCTGTAAATAAGACACAGTTTAGTCAACACAGACCAGGTCATGGGAACAAGTCAGAAGCATCAATCATCCAGCCACAGCTAGAACTGAAGCAGTTGAAGCTAATGCACACAGTCGGGGGGAAATACGAAACGGAACCTTTTTCCTTTTGCCCAGACGTCATGAATAAAGTCCTGACCTCTCCTAGACTGGGAGAAAAGGTCAAAGCACAGTAGACAGCTGGGATACAAGATGCATATATGGTGATGAGAGATGTGGGACAATTCGACAGAGGACCAGGCATCACAATGACAGGTGTAAGCTTTTATTTTTGGGTTTAGCCCACCACATTATTCCCTAACTGGAACTCAAACTGTGTCAAAACGTTTGCTGACCCCTGGTTGGCAAAAACTTTGACAACACAGTGAAGCAGAAATCTTTCTGCTACCAAAGTTCCCCCTAGTATGCTACAGGATGAACAACCGCTGGTAACCCACTGGATGGTGGTTGTAGGATCTCTTTTGCTTGTTAACATTTGAGCCAATTAGTTAGAAGAGGAGCAGAGGGATGAGGTAGAATAATATCTCTATATTGTTCAGCACATTTGGCTGCAGGTTCAAGCATCACTGCAGTTTTTTGAACAATGTAGCTCATTTTGGGCCTGTTACTAATGCAGCTTATTTATAGCATCTTAGTATGAGTTACCATGGTAACTCTGTAGTATGTATCTATTTCCCGGTCCACAGAGGAAGCGATTCCTCCGCTGCACCTCCTCTTCTGGTTCTTCAGTCTTGGTCCTGTATCAGAGCAGCACTGGAACTTTTCTGATCTCTTTACCTCACATTAACTAAAGTGAAGAACTGCTACAGCTCAAAGGGAATTTATCATTTGTCTTCTATAAAATCATCCAGACAAAGATTTTTATTTTTAGATTTCAAACATAACTCACTGAAGGACAAGACAGCGATGAGATGCATCACACATTATTGCCCACATAGCACAGGCTTAAATACGATGCAAAGAATTCCACTAATGCTGAAAACATCTAGTTTGGAACATGTTGGATTTGCTCCAAATATCCTGGTTGATGAGTACAGCGAAATATTGTTTTAAATAAAAGAGTAGAAGTCTCTCCAGTTGAACTGAAGGAGGTGGCAGTTATTATGAAGAGGACAGATAACACATGGGAACATGTGGAAAGAATCACGACACACGCAAGCACAGAAACACAAACTTCCTCTCACGGACACCAACAATTACAATATGCAAACAACTGCATATTCACCCAGACGTCCATATCTTAGTATTACTGCAAACACGCTTGCACAAACAAACATGGAGCTCTTCCTGGGGGATTATCAGTGTCTCTGTATTGTAGAGCAAGCACACACACACGCACACACACACACACACACACACACACACACACAGGGCTTGTTCTCCTCTTTTCTCCATCCGTCCTGCACTGGAGCATGGACAGGCCAAAGCTCACTTTTCAAGAGGGGATGCTTTGAGTTCCAGAGGGGTGCACATGAAAGAGCAGCAGAATATAAAGGAGTGCCCAAGGATACACTGCAGCACTCAATGTGAGGACAATTTAGCCCTGATGGAAAACCTGGATCAAAGGCCTGGCCTCCATAATTGCACATTCCCCAACAAACACTGTGCCATAGAGCGGGCCAGACCTCCGGACTCCTGAGACCTGTTCTTGTGCACAGACACAGGCCCCCGTCCTTTCACCTTGCTATGTTCTCTATCTCAATGTCTCGCTAAAAGATTAGAGAAATGCTTTCATTCCAGAAGTGCTCGTGATTTCTCCTTTGAATGTCAAGATACAGAGCTAGGCCGAGTTAAACGCTGCTCCGGGTCCTCTTTTCATGGTTATTCCTGCCAGGTCCCAGATTTCAGAAGTGAAAGCTGACAGGAGTCTTGGACTCGAGGTGGGCTCCATCATGAGTTTGCCATTTACTTCCATCTCAAGTATTTTTGTCGTGTTTATAGCTCCCAAATTAACTGCGGCATTCTCCTGCTAAAACTCCAAAATACGTTCCCGCTAACTAGACTAATGATGTTAAGGTGATCCACTTAAACCCTTGAGTTAATCAATGAGAGGATCCCTTGTTTACAGGATACAGCTCTTTGAGTATTTAGCTGAGAGCTGTGGGGGGGCTGGAAGCCCTTCAGAATGATGTCTTTCTCCCCTGAGCATTGCCCTGGGATCTTATTTTCTTCTGGACTCAGACTTTGTCATGAATGTAGCTTCAGAGCTCGTAAATCTACTTGTGTTATCTTTCTGCAGGTGGGACATGTCAGGATATTGTGGAATGTCCTGGCTCTGCTTTGAAGGAAAACATCATCCTTTTTTTCTTTTTTTTAAAGGCAGAGCTGTAAATATTACACATTAGGTCAAGCTTTTGAAACATTTTTGAGAAGTGTAATAAAACGAATGTAATCAGTCCTATATGTCATCATTTCCAAAATAAATCACTGATAACTACATGACTCCAGAGAGGAGACAGTAATGGTTCCATCCATGAGGGTCTGTGAGGGCTTACTTCTGACTTTCTGATGGTTTTATGTTGCGTCTAGACTTTAATTAGTGGTTTTGTTCTCCTGAAAGGACATTTCAGATCCCCCTCACCCAAAGGTCCCATGGAGATGCTGTGGGGCTGAATGAGAACACACTCGTAATAGAATAAATATGGGAGGCGTTTAAAGTGCCCGTTATCAACGTTCACATGTTCCTACATCCTTAAATGGACTTTGAGAAGGCTTTAATGGAGCGTAAAAACCTTTGGAAATACGACAATGTAGGCAGTATAAAGAGCACAATAAACGATGTAAAAGATTATTTTTAGTTATTTTTGATGTGAAATGAACCAATTAGCAAAGAGACATTACTCTCCTCCACCTCTGAGGAGAATGAGTTAATCCTCCCTTTTAATGGAGCTAGAGAGAGTAGTTTATGAGAAGAATATAAAATACATTATTCTCTGTCAAAGGGAATAAAATAGAAAAGAATAACAGGTATCAGACAAACAGGAGGTAGAGAGATTACTTTTGTTGAAATAGACTTGCTTGCCACCAGAGGTTTATGAATCACCGAGACCATTAAGAAGTACCGATACCCATACAACTACCATCTGCAGCTCACCTGTGACCCAGTGCTAATATACTTGCTAACCAGATGGGTGATCAGATAACCCCTCTCCTGGGATGCGGCGAATGCGTGGATTCCCATTCAGCACTGACCCGTCGTTAACCTCGGAGGATTTTCTTCAGTTGTCGGTGAAAAGCATTGGGTCAGATCGAATTTCTCCCTCTCCTGACAGCTAAGTTCAAAGCAATCATGTCAAGAAGTTCGACAGCTTTGAGAAAATAGCAAAATTTAGGAGCTGGTAAAAACATAGCTCAAAAGAGGGGTCGTGGTGGAGCGCAGTGATCGTTTCCTTACAGCTCCATTCCGAGGAAAATATGGGGGAAAGCACAGACTCGGTGAGTCCAAGTTTTATCCCTTCTTGGCTTCAGTCAAACCTGTTGAGGTGCTAATAACAAGACACAGACCGTGCACTGACTCGGGTTTGACAAATCCACGATCTCCATTTCACCGAGAGGGAAGATCGCTATCGAGATGAAAGGAAACAGGGGATGGGGTTGTTTGTGGTGTTAATCAGGTGCTGATTGGTAACTTGGGAGCCTTTAAGTGTCTGGAAAATCTGTAGAGAAAAGGGTAATTATCCCTGAACACCACGGCATTTCCTTCCTAATGTGTCAGTACACAGGCTTTGTGGAGATTGTGGAACGTGTCACGCTGAGGCCTTGACCTGGCTTTGAGGCGGAGTTGGTTGGAATAGGTGCAGTATTAATGAGTACAACATCATTTACTCAAGTGTTGGGACGTGGTTCTATTATTATAGCTCACTCTAAAAACAAAGGAGAAACCAGAGACCTGAAGCACAAGGTCTTCTTCAAAGGTCATGGTGTACCTAATGATTTGAGCCCAGTTTTGTATGAATGCCCCCAGAGATAACAAAAATAGCATTGCATTTGCAACAAATACATAAATAACAGCAAATCGCCAGGTTTAAGAAGAAACTGCTAGCTCATAAAGCTGCACGACACAGGGGAGCCGGTCCTGATTGCTGTGTCTTCACTTTCCTTCTATAGATGTTTACAATGTCAATATTTAAGCTCTTACTTTGCTCTCTTGATGCTGTGCAGTGTGCAGCTACCAGTTGGGCTGCCAGGTCTGTGCTAATTACTTCTGCTTGTAGCCCAATCTATCACTTTTTAGGTTTTTGCCGGCCTAGCTAGCCTTGTTTTCCTGTCCTTCATCCAGTTTGTGTTAGCTTTCTTTGGTGTTAGCGCTTCATTAGCGGCTCCTCTCATTTTTTCAGGGTCAGCTATTGGGAGACCTTGTGCACAGGACTGTTTTGTTGTTTAGCAACCGTTTGGTGCTGCCTCTTCTGGCTGGTGTGGTGGATGGAAAACCCTTTTCAAGTGCTTTCCCACTGTCTTCTGTGGATCAGAACAAATTATTCCATTACATTTTCCTAATAACACCAAAGCCACAGTTTTTTCTTTTTTTCTTTCTTTTTTGAAGAGAAGCGAAATACGGGTAAATAAGCCCACTATAGTACACCACAGTAAACTAGTAAAGGAAATTGGTTTGATGTTAAGATGTTAAGTTAGTTCATAGGTCAAAGGTCATCTGCATACATCTGTTTGGTGTGTTTAGTAGTAATGACTTTTTCGGTCACATGCAGATTCTGCAGTCATGTGACATTGGTAGCATGTCTAGGACCTGAGGACCCAACACAAAATGTCCATTTTTACCCTGAACCAAACCCAGCTACTCGCTAGGAAGCACGATGGCTAATTAGAGTCGTAACAATGGTTAAAGACTTCTTTCAACACTTCAATCTGTCAATCAGCGCTGGTGCCTGCTGGGACTAAAGTCTGAACCTGACTGCGGTCGTCCCTCTGTGGCCACAACTGCCACATCAGAGGACACACAGGCCAGCTGTCCGCCACAAACATCCAAACCATCAGCCCACACTCATGCCAGACAAATCCTAAAGAAAATGTGATTTCCCAACCCCAAAAGCCCAAAATGCAACCTAATTCCACAGTCCCCATGTAGATGCCGCTTCATTTATGACTAACTGGTGTCATTCATGATCGATTGCAGGCAGTGATGAATGTTCCTCTTTATCCTGTTGGGGCCTCTTCGGCTCAGTCACATAGCTTAAATTGGCCTGTTTAACCCGGGTCTCCACAAGATACAGCATGAATGACATGACAACACCATGGTGATTGTGATGTTTCGATAATATAGTCGATTTCCCAGCCTGCTACATGAGAGCGGAGTGGCAGCAGATCGTCGTCATCACACTGGAACGAGCGAATGCTCAAAACGCCATTAAGGTGCTGGTCGTGTTATTTCTAATGGCTTTTTAGAAAACAGTTAAACCTTTATTCTTTGCACGCTGAGATGGGATTCATCAGCGTTAACAATGGGAACGACTCGGGAGAGTGAGTAGAGGCTGTTTTCCATCACTGGCCTTTAACCACTGATATAATTAGAAGGCTTATTAATTTCCATCCTGTCACGTATCACCGTTAATCATGCTTAATCTGGGCCGATTCACTTCCAGATTCAATGTCTATCAAGTGATTTAATGGCGAGATGTTTTCCCACCACCGATGCGTTGATACTCGGAAGCATTGTGATTCATTGGAACCAAATTAGTGATGTGCATCACAGTAGATTGGGTTTGAGGCCTGGGCACAAATGTGGAACAACTCTGAGGAAGATAGCAGGATGTTTATGGCCTGTCAACCAGTAAAAGCTGCAGGAAATAGCTCTTTTTATGTGAAACTGCTACAATAATTAATGTAAAGAATCACACACTCTGTTTTCAAAGGGATTCTGTATGTAGGGAAGCAACTGTAAGCCCTCGAAATGTCAAAGATCTTTATCTTTATGATTAATCCTGTCATTCCCAAACACGCACGTCTCACGATGAGCTGTGAAGCTTAAGATTAAAATGACGCATGGTATTAAGAGATCAGGCACCTTAACCTTTCTCTCTTTGTGCTGCTTTTTTTTGTTGTTGTGTGATTTTATTATATGTGTTCCAAAAATGTGCCTACAACCCTTAACATCCACAAAAGACAAATGTGCCTTAGGTGACTCCGCTGCTCAACAAACCCTGTATCAACCCGAGTCATTTGTCCTCCCACACCTGGGAAATAACAACTCTTGTGCGGTTCAGCGTTCAACACCGTCATTTCCACAAAGTTAATCATCAAGCCCAATGACCGGGACATCAGTGCTCCAGTGTGCAACTAGTTATTGGACTTTTTGACCAACAGACCCCAACATGTTCAGCTAGACCACCACCGCTCATCCACCCTCGCCCTTAACACCGGTGTACCACAGGGCTGTGTGATGGGTCTGTTCCTTTCCTCCCTTTTCACCCAGGAATTCAGACCTGTCAGGACTCTAAATCTATACACGATCTCCATCTGGCACGGGCCTCACTGGCAGGCCGCTGTCCTGGTTTGAATCTGGCCTATCTGGGTGTTCATTGAGTGTGTTGTGGCACGGTCAGGCGTGCGCTCATTACCAGCTCTCCACTGGGGATTGCTGCTGGGCCCGTTTCTAAGCGAACGTGCCACCAACCTGCTGGTAGAAGCTACTGTGATCTACCAATTGACTCCGGCAATGCCCCCTTCTATTCTAACATGAAACTGATGCTTGTGACGTGTGGCTTCAGATGGTTCATACTGTGCGTCGCTTCTGGTCTTCCACCAATCCAAGTGGGCCCACATCACCCCAGTGCTGATCGAGTTCTACTGGCTGCCTGTGGCCGCCCACATTCAGACCAATGTACTTATACTCAGCGGATCTGCTCTTTCTTACTTGAGCAATCTTGTTGGAGCCTGGACTACCCCTTGTCCTCATCTGGCACAGCTACCTGTATAGACAAGGGAACTGAAAGGCCTCATACCAATGCTGGAGCGACCACCCGAGCTCTGCCAGACCTGTGGCAGCGCTCTCCTCTGTCAGAGCTTTTGAAGACACAGATCTTACACCGGTATCCCCATTCACTCCATGGGTCTGCCATGATGGCAGTTGCACTTGTATTCCATATTTTAGGATTGTAAGGTAGTCTTTGATCGGGGCTCTCGCTGTAAGTCGGTTGTGAGCCACTCAGCCTCAGAACACATTCTGGGTGTGTCTGTGCACTTCTTCACACTTACAAATGCACCTTTTATCCTCTGTTTAACTAGAATTTCTTGTGACCCATCTGAAATGCTCTATAAACAGGTGGAACCTCTTGGTTTTATAGCTGCTGTCATACAAACCAATCGCATTTATATCCGTCCTGGTTTCCAACTTTCTTTGGTTGGAATCGATTAATTTGCATCTTTGAGTAACAGTTAAAGATAAATGTCCAACATGGTGATAAATGAAAAGAATTGCTGGTTTTTTAAACCAAATCCTTTCATAAATTTAGACACAGTCGATCGTAGATCTCAGACTCGTGAATAGCTGGACACGGTGGAAGGTTGCTGGCCAGCTGTGGTTCTGATCCAGCCGCTCGCCTGTGTGGGTCCAGTATGATCTTTGTGAGGGAGGGTTGCTGCTATGCGGCTGCTCCACCTAATCCCAAGGCTGCATTACACAAGTGCTCCAGTCAAACAGCGCACAGACGTGGGGACTTCCCCTTCCCTCCAAAGACGTAGAGGAATACTGTATTGCCTCATGCGCCGCTGAGGTCATATCATTACTTCAGCCGAAAGCTCCAAGGTTAAACCTGAATGTTGCTTTAAGTGTCCAAACATTGGTGGGTGACAGTCCTGAATGATCATTTGTCCCAACAAATTTCAATCACGCCATCAAATGTGAGTTATTATTGCATCACAGTGAATTTCAGAGCTCCGTTTGACAATGTTTTCTTTGGTCCACAGAGAGTTCTCCATTACCGTGACTCCTGCCAACAATACTGGACAACACTCTTTTTGACTTTTTTGTCCTCTAATAGAAACCAATCAAGCATTTCTGGAGGGGAAATTTGTCACGTGGGCATGCAGTAGCTCCAGAAGTGATTGTCTCTTGCACGCAACTTTAAAATGTTACGTTATGCACGTTTGCTGGCTCCCTTTCAAAGCCTCCAGGGCGCCACAATGTGTCATTTCTCAAAGGCTCACAACACTGTGGGGAACTCTGTAAGGACACGGCCAATAAATCCACCACCCTTCCATCCCCAGCCCTTCACAGGGACAAAGTGTATGTTGGTGCTGTTCTTTTGGGCTATTTTTGAGTTAAGTGGCACATTAGAAAAAGAGAATTAGAAAACAGCGTGAACCAAATCTGACATCCTGGTTTCTAGTAGCCACCATATATTTCTGCGTTAGTTTTAATGCTGTTTTTGTTGAGTGCTGCAAAAATATGAAGAAGAGACGACGTCAGTGGTGTGTGTAACACAATTTGAAAAATTTGGAAAGAATTGCATTAAAAAGTAATTTCATTGAGATTTCAGTTACTGGTATAAAGGGAAGCCCTAAATCACAGACACTTCAGAGGAGTCGGTGTTTAACAAGAACATACTGGGTGTCCGCTGACATATTTCCTTATGAACTCGAAGCAAAGTGTTGGGTCTATCTCTGAAAACAAACAGGGCCATATATTTCTCTTGGAATAACAGAGATCAGCTGTATCAACACGGCTCCTTCTGCTGCAGCCAGGAGCCTCCTTCGAGTGCTTTTGTGCAGACATGAGGTAAAGCCATTGTCATTCAGCTGAGCCGGATACCCAACCAACCAGCCACCTAATACATCTATAAACCGCCAAACCTGTTCAGGCAACATTAAGCATATAAAAATGTACAAACTAACACATCAGCGTTTCAAAGTGGCAGTGTGCTCTTAGCTAAGCCTCACAAATACTGTAATCTAACTGCCGTGTTTGCACTGGCACAGCTGTTTTTGCTGCCTTTGTTCAGCTGGCAGTTTGATAGCATAATCCTCCCAGTAGGTTTCTGAGGGGCAATAAAATGAGAGCGGAGCCACTATCGGCTCTTTGATTGAGCAACAGCAGATTTAAGCGCATTCCATAAACCTGGAACGTCGTGCCAGAGAGGGTTTTTCTCACAACTCCCGAAGACGCGGAGCAGCCAGAGGGTTGAGAAGCTTCGTTCCTGATCAGAGATAAAGACCAGGACACTTTTGGCGTTTAACTACATTTTAAAGGAACCCCAAATTCCAACGTTCATCTTAATACATCCGTGTCACCTTTTTTAATAGCAAAAAAATGATCTTAAGGACAATCAAGCTACCACATTCTCTGCTAAAGTACAGTTTTTAACACTAAATATAGTATAAATGTTGAACAGTTGTGTCTATAAAACAACAAAAAATACATTTTAACTTGGAATGATACTAAGTTTATACTGTAGGTAAAATATAAAGGTTTTTATAAATTCTAGATCAGAGATACTATGTCATCATTTTATTGGGCTTTATATGATTAAATTTGTTTCTTAACTACATTTGTTTCATAGGCTGATTTAGCCATAATTTGTAGTTTTAAACGTATAAACGGAAAATTGGATATTGATATAAAATTGATAATTAAAAGCAAACATTGTTGAAGATTAATACTGATTAGCTGCAGCTACACAGTAATGTATGAATTAATACAGGTAAGATATGAACATAGTTTAACTAAGTAATGGTTTGGAATTTATTTTAGTTCAAGAAAATTACTAAAATCAAACATTTTACACAAATAGTCATTTATATTGACGAGTATTGTGTTTTTAAAAATGTGCTACATAATTAAAATGGAGGGGATCGCGTTGGATTGTGACCGGTTGAGCACGCACGCACATGCACACACACCCAAACACCCCCACACACACACCCAAACACCCCCCCACACACACACATGCACACACATGCACACACACAGACACACTCACACACCCACAAGAAGGATTTTGATTTCACAAAAGGTCAAGAATTGAGACCCGAGAGGCTGACCTTTGACCCCAGCTCAAACTCATTGCCACTGTCGCCGGGTCTTCTGCCATCTTCAGTGCAGCAGTGACTGATCAGCGGCGGGCTGCTTCAGAACAGGCTTATCTGCTCTTATCTGCTCTTATAGCGTGCGGAGAGAGTTGCTACACAGGTCAGCTTCAGGAACTGCAGACGCCCAAACATGAGCAAGTGCTTAGTCACAGACCTCCTGGATTCAGTTTGGGGGAGGGACAACGGCTCTGTGTTTTGTTTCAGTCATCAAAGCTATTGGGTTTAGGATCTCCTCTCTCCGCCGATCACTCAGCAACACTCATGGCCACTTGGACCCTGAAATTTTACTCCGAGCTGCCGGGAAGGAGCGGGCGGCGGGGCTGAAGGAAACGTCTCCTGGCCTTGCTCTGCACTGCCGGGGGTCACGCTGCCATTCTTCTGTTACACAAAAGACTTCTTCAAGTGCCTGTGTGACAATGGCCTTTAGATCACTGAAGCATAATGATTGCTGGTTAACATGAATGCACTCCATATTAATTGAGCCAGAATTAATATGAGTTTTTTGTCTTTTTCCCTCTAAGTTGACATGGAAACTCATCAGTAACGTCCAGGAACCACCATTAAATGCTCAGCTTGGTTTTTTTTGGTTTGTTTTAACAGACATTATTATGGTGCCTGATAGCTCCAGACCTGACACGCTGGTCCCAGACCCATTCATGGCCAGTTAATGAGCACAGCCTCTCACTTTCGACGCTTAGCGCTAACTTAATGTCACACAAGCTCCTCATAATGAACGAGCACAAACCACATGTCAACAGCAGCAGTGAAGCTTGATTTCACAAGACAAGCCTTTAACGTGGCACAAAGGAATGTCAGACAGCCCGACACAAAAGATTTCCCCTTTTTCCTCCTCGATTTACATAAAGCACGAAGCACGAGGCATCGGAGCAGTCGCACAAAATCATTTCAACATTTCAGCCCAAAAGCAACGAGCAAAGCCAAATAATTAAAACGGGGTTTGTATCCTGGCAGCTGTGCGTTTGCTGTTAACACGTCAGGCAGCATTTAAATCTGACCTGCAGACGGAAGAAACGTGAACTTAAAGGACCTTTACGGTGTGGATGACATGCAGTTTTTTAAATTAAAAGCTATAAACTCCTTTCCTTTATTATGAGTCTGAAGCATTTAAAAAAAGCATTTAACGAGACTTTGTTTTGACGCTGTGATGGTTCAGCAGCCGACTCATCTCCAGGACCAGGACATCTCCAGCTGTGCACTCAGATGGTTGACGTTAATCTTCTATCTCCATTACGCCTGACAATCACAACTCGTCACATCAGCACCTCTGGAAAACTGTAGCGCAGGAAACTCTTCTGTTGTGCATCTGCATGAACGATCCAGACAGATTTGATTAAATCAGATGATGATCTCTGATATAAGAACACCCCTGGAGGCAGAACAATAGCAGCAGAGGTTTTCCTCTTGTAATATCTCATTGTAATATTGTGGCAGCTGTTCATTTTATCAGCTTCTACTGTTTAAAGTCTCAGGCTACAGCTGCTCTCTCCCACTTTCATGAATATATGTTACTATAGAAGTTAAGCTGGAGGTGCTCAGGAGAGTCTAGCACGTCCCTTCTGCTCTTCCGACTGATTTTGATGGCCTTTCCAGCAGCTTGGTGTCTTTTAGCCTGAATCATCTCAGCCAGTTATAGATGCTTCGCTCACAATAAAGCTGCGGTTAAACCCTTCAACTTTCTCTTGTAGAAGCAGGTAAACCTGACCTGTGACCACTGGAAGTTGGGAGTCCGGTCAGACTTCCTCAGCTTTTCCTGCTTCGCTCTGGTCAGGACGTCCTTGTGGAACTGTCTGGAACAGTTGGTTCAAGGTGAGCATTCTTTTGATGTGGTCCACAAACGGGTCCAACAAACTTCCAAAAATAAGTCATGTCGTCATGACACTTAAATGCATCCCTATTTCTCCCCGCATTCTTAAATGTAAAAGAATAAAAGCCGTCCATATACATGGAGCCATGTAACTCCATGTATATATATATACATTATATAAAGTGATACATGTAATATATACATTACATACATTATATACATTTCAGTTATTTGGGAGTGGGTCTGGTGTAGATGGCCACCTGAAGGGTGGTGAGATGTCCACCTTAGCAATGTAAACATGTGTTTGTGGACACTTTAATAATAAATCAGCGCTTCGTGTTGAAAACTTTGCTGTCTTGGACCATTTAGTGTGGAATATGCTGGAGAGGACGGAGCCAAAGTGATGCCAGCTCCCTGCAAGCCGACACCTCTTCAAAGGCTCCGAGGCTACCGACCGTGTGCAGGTATCAACTTTCTGAGTTTCCTGAGTTCAAAAGAGCCATTCTCACACTTTTGCTTCAGAGCGCCGCACATTAAGAAACAGCAACATATTTTGAAATGGGAGATTGTGCAAAGTGCAATGTTGTGATTTTAATAAAAACACGACAGGATAAGGGTCAGTAGTTGCCAAATACAAGTTTAATGTCCTTTTTCTGTTTCATTCCAACCCTCATCACCTGATCTAATGTGAAATGGAACTAAAAAGGTTCAGTTCAAGCTAACCCTAATTAGAAATGCACCATCTTAAATGGCTTTATGTTACTATGAATGGTCAGGATTTTCTCTTATCTCCAAGTAAAGTTGATGCAACCTTTAGTTGCTTATCGTTTCTCATTCTTCCTTGTTGAATGTATCAGGTGGAAACAGATGAGGGTTTCCTGTTGGGTAATCTCCATCCAATAGTCTGGACTGATGTGAGATATGCTCCAATGACAGCTACGAGTCTTGCACGTCTAACACGACACCCACACATGCATTTCCTACATGTTGTTTGTCATCGTGCTGTGTGGAAAATATTGCCCCTACTGACAGCTTTATGACTTCTTCACACAGCATTTTGCAAGTTATGGCCATGAAAAAAAGAGATGGCAATAAAAGCCTGCTGTTGCCTATTAAGCCTCAGTGAAATTTAACCAGCGAGGTTTAGCATCGGTGCTGGTTCAGAGTTCCTTTTGTTGAAACGTCACAATTTCTTTGTTTTCACAGTGTCTGACTGTTGTGATGACGTTTAATGTTTCTGTCTGTCAGCTCAAATTTTAACAAAAGAGAGAAAAAACAAATGATTGCAACTTTGTTTAGAGTTACTTACAGAAAAGGTCTGAAGTAATAATGAAGCATCATCCATGAGATGAAAACAGCAGCAGCAATCTTGTGTGTTCACATCATCCACCTCAACTTTACATGAAATGATTAGAAGGATATTCTTTTAATCACTACATAATAAAAACTACATGCAATAGCTCCGAGCTAAAGGATGCTAAGCAGTCGCCCTCTGGTGTTAGGCTGCAGTACAGCTCATAAATGCTGCGTGACGCTCAGATTGGATGAGTGCAAATCTTGACCTGAAATATTTTGCCCTAAAGATGGCTGATGTCAGGTTGGGTTTCCTGGTCATTTTTCTGATGTTATATTTGCACAGCTGAGTGCTGCCCTTGGTTTAGTGCTGTGGCTGTATGGCTGGTTGGGAACTGGATACTGGTGGCTCCTGAACACACCATCATTTGGATATTTTGACCTTATGTTTGGACAAGTGGACAGAAATGATTGGGGAGAGATGGCTCCAAACAACACCTTAAAACAACCATATTTGTATGATACCATAGGCACGTAAATGGTGAAATACTTGTAACTAGTCCAGGCACTTGCTGAGCTACACTACTGTGCAGTGAGAGTGATGTACATTTGTGTCAGACCTTTCCAGGCACTCACAATGAGAATGAAAGTGGGCTCATTAGTTTATCATTAACAGGAAGTTGACATGCTCCAGTGAGCTGGACCAGTCCAATTTCTACCATGTGCTTTGTGAAAAGTTCCAATATATTCTTTGTGTTCCAAATCTCCTGCTGTCCAACACATTCCTGTAAATGTTTTCTCACTTAATGCTGTATAAGTAAAAGATGAACACCTAAATCTTTTGTGGTAACATTCATTTATCATCCGTCAGACCTCGAGATCTGCCCCAGCACACGGTCACGTTCTGTACATGTGGGTGTGGATTTTATTTAAAAGTTAAAGGTGGGGGGGGGGGCATGTGTTGAAGCTGAGAGGCCCATTTGGAAGCAATCATCTGATGCGTCATGGAAAAGCCACTATGTCATGGTGGAAGGGACTTGAGGTCCCTTGGCCAGTCTTGAGGACTTGGCCAGCATCAGTATTTTCTTTCTGGATTGATGTCAGTCGGACTGGGATGGCTTAAGGTCTTGAAGTTCTTCCAAACAAACCCACAGGTGCTCTTTCACCTCTGACACTCTGACATGCTCCAAGGTGCGATAGACAAACAGACACAAAAGAAGGAATGAGCTTTATCAGTGATGAGGAAGTACAGATAATTAGCTGCACTCACCAGTGAGGGCCAATATCCTGATTGAAGAGGGCTCTGTTCTGAGTCACTGATCCTGAGGGTAACACACACAGTCACTCCTAACTCAGGGGACCACCTTGGAACGCGTGATGGGTGAAGGACCTACTCTTCCAGCCTGAACAGTGCACATCCTCCCACCTGAGACATTGTCAATGATTGAAGCTATAAACATTCCTTTTTTATCTTAGTCTCCAGCCACTAACAGTCCGAGATTTAAACAAACACCAGGTTGACTCTGCTGTGAAGGACTGCCACAACATCTCCGATCTATCTCTGCTCAGAAGTGGTCAACGCAGCTGTTGTTAGCCAGGTGGAAGCGTGTGGCTGGTGAGGAGTCGGTTACTAGCTGAAGCAGAGATAATCCCGTTTATTTCTCTGACTGCAGCCCTTCGGGCCCTGCCTGAGTGCTTCAGACACCTCTTTGGTTGTGACAGGACACGTAGATCCAGATGCTTAGGTCCATTCGAGGGTCCTCCACTTGACACAGACGTTCATGACTCAAGTGGCTCAGCATGAATGTCTCTATATGCACGCCTGGGCGGCAAATCTGTGGAAAGGAAAAAGGACAATCAGAATAAACAAGACATACTGTAAATGCATCACCCACAGAACCACCAGAGCAATTAAGTACAATTCGAACCAATGAAAACCAAAACCTAAGCTCTTAAATCACTTTAATGTAATTTTTAGTTAGACTCCACACAGCAGCTGGACTCTAATATCCCTGAACCAGAGTGAGGTACCCACAGCAAGACATAAAAACACCATCACCTACCAGAATAGGCTCTCAAACAGATGGTGGGGATAACAAAGCCGCCACCTTTTACAGTGGAAAATAATATTTATCTAAGTGCCGACGGCTGATACCACCTGTAACACTTTTTGTAAAGGCAGTTCCTGTAAACATGGCGTGTAAACTCTGAAGCTTTTAAATGACTCAAACATTGAACCGCAGACTCGCACCTCCTCACCTTACACTGCGTTCTCTTCGGATATCCTCAGACATTCTTGACCTCCGCTCAGAAACAAGGACTTTATGGAAAAACTCAGACTTTCTCACAGGAAGATGTTGCCTTGTGCCAACTTGACTTCTCCTCTCAGTATTTCTGTATTTAGCCTGATCTATTCTTTCTACCGTTCAACCAGGGATTTACAGTTCTGAACCTGACCTGCAGCAGATACTGAAGGTTGAGCCATCGTGGTCCGCTGATGCCAGCTGAGGCCAAAGTTTGCACAGTAGCAAAGAAAAGACAACACACAGTCCCACCTCAAGATACTACCTCACAACTGCACACAAAGCCTTGTTAAGGTCAGAGGTCATCATTATTCAAGCACCTCTGTAACTGCTGTTTTCAAAGATAAATCCTCTCCTTTTAGGAAAAAAGGGCTATCAGCATTCCATGGAGAATCTGCAGTCACACAGGTGGAAGCAGGAAGCAGCAATATGCTCGCACTCTCCTGGATTGAGGACCATCCTTGCCTACATAAACAAGCATCATTCTGCACAAACATCCTCGTGCAGTTTTGACTGGACGGGCTTTAAAACGTGTCTTACAAATATCCAATTTGGCTGATCCTGTCCAGACAGTAATGAAATTAAAATAAACAGGATCAAGTTGGAAATAGTAGGGTGGTTGTTCTAAACCTTTTTAGCGGAGAGTGCAACACACATTTTTGTAAGGGTGGGGGAGGAAAAACAGTCACTGGGCACCTAATCCACCGCATTCTTGTCAGGGGTCCGAGTCTGAATTCAGGCTGGCGTCAATGCCGTGCACCAGGAGGGGAGCAAAAGGCTGAGGTAATTGGATTGGAATACGGCATTGAGCGTCAGACAACAAAAGATATCCATCTCTCTCATGGCCTTTCAGCTCTTTTGTGGCTGGCTGGAATTTATTTGGTTATTCGCTCCCGCTCTTCCGAGGACGAGAGAGTGGGGGCAGGCCACCGGGACTGGCTCAGGCCGGTGCTCTGGTAGACAGAGTCACGGCGCCTGTGCTGCTGCGGTGTGGGGATGTGTGAACCACAGATCCCCCCAAAGCCCAGGGGTCATTGTGTGATCATTACCATAATCACATTAAGGCTGCAGGAGATTAACACCAGAGCCTCAGAGGAGCGACCCCTTCTGCGACTGTAGGCCGCGCTTACAGGGAACTGGGAGAGTGCTGCTGGTCTACCTCAGGTGGGAGATGGACACCATCGACGCTGGGATAGCCCTCTTATCCCCATCAAATGCACATTTTTGTACATCCTAGCAGACCTAACCATGCATGTGAAGCTAGTTTCAAGACTCCATCACAGAAGAATTCTCTCTGGGGTTAAAAACCTCTCAAATTAACCCTAATTACCCTGAAAGAGCATTTCAATGAGGCATGTAACCTGAGATGTCTATCTGTTGAGGCAGGGAAGGGGGGTGCTGGGGTCGTACCTTCAGCTTGAAGTTCACCCGCAGGAACTGCAGCATGGTGATTTTGACAGCTGTGATTAAAATGCTGGGGAGAGCTTGTGAAGGCGTTACACTGATGCACCCGTGCTTCACCCTCGCAGCATGGATGCAGAAATACCGATGAGGAAACGGAAAGATGAATTCAAGGAATCTGATGCTTCTTAGCCGTGCTATAATGCCTGATATCATCTGCTCAACAACAACAAACTCCTAGATGAAGTATTGCTAACTTACCTCCTAGCCTTTAGAACAAGAGAGAAAATGGAACCCAAGCACTCAGTAGAGGTTTGAGGATGTGTCGAGGGACGTTAAGATGATGTCCAAACAGCATTTCTACGACCTTCCTAGATAGGGTCCTGTCAGGAAGGTAGTGGAGAACTATATTGACCTAACGTCTTCCTCGTCTCTGTGCTTCATTGGCCTCTCCAGCAATTCCTGGTGCCTCCTTCAGCAACACCGTTGGTATTTGGTTGAAGCAGAATCCACAGGAGCCAAAATTAATGTCAGAAAAATAGAAATTTCTGAATAGCCAAAGTTCTTGCAACAACCACGGGGACCCTCATTTTTTGTTTCCCCTTTTTGTTTTCTTGCAACCTCACAGTGCAATTTTTTTAAAATTTCAAATAAAAACCTTGAGATAGTTTTTGATTATATAATATTAAAATTGTTGCTAGCCGTTTTATAAAAGCAATCATCACTTCAGGCCGTGCTATACACTCATTTTAGGGGGTTTTCCTGCCTCTGCCTCGCAAATGTTTAAGTGTTTACGGTATTTCAAGGCAAAAGATGAGGACATGTGAGGCTGAACCGTTCAGCTAAGCCAGGTGCTACCGTTCACATCTTTGTGTCTCTGAAACATAAAGATAAGATAAGTTCTTTGCTTCACTGCTGAAGTGACGGCAATGAACTAGACTTTGTGCATTCTATGGAAAAAAGTTAGTAAATGCCAGATCTGTCTTCTTATCAGTTTCAAACACATGCAAAGATGCTGGAGATCCCTGTGAAGGCCTATAAAGCAAAGTGGTGAAACCTGACATGAGTTACTGATTGATGTGCTCCTCTCCATGTAAAAACGCCGTTTCCAACTGTGTTTCCTTGATTGTGACCCTTTGACTGACCTCTGTAATTGGTCCACACAAATCACTAACCACAGGGACCGGAGGGGGTTCCCACGTGTGTGTGTGTGTGTGTGTGTGTGTGTGTGTGTGTGTGTGTGTGTGTGTGTGTGTGTGTGTGTGTGTGCATCTAATCACTGATCTAGTTTGCAGATTATCTCCTTGCCGGTCGCCCTTTGACACCAGAAGGACGGTGGAGAGCTGGTATCATCCCGCAGGCTGTCATCGTCCTGCCAACTGTGACCCTGGAACAACGATCCACGGCAGGACGATGGACGTATTTGAAGTCTTCTTTTACTTTAAGATTTTAAGAGTACAAAGAGAAAGCAGCCGAAAAGCCGGCAGAAATTTGGCGCCACTGCACTCGGCGACAGCGAAGGCAACTCCTGCACTTGTGCCGTCAGGGTGACAGGTTTAAAACATCACACTCCGATTTCACCGGGAACTTTTCAGAAGGTTTCGACACGAGGTTGAGATTTCCAGCCTCGCTGGTGCTCTGGGCTCAACAACTGCTTTCTGGTCTAAAACATGTCACATTCCTCGAGCAGGCATAACACCTGCAGCGGCGCAGGTCCGGGCCGCCTGTGTGTGCACGGCTGATGACATCAGGCACCGTCAAACACTGTAAACACACACTCAGGCATTAACATATACGCTCCTATAATAATGAAGAAATGAGAAAGTCTGTAAATCTTTCAAGACTTATGCAACATTCCAGGTTTATACAGTGATAAAACAGGTTAGAGGATGGCTTTAAGTTTACATATAAATAAGCAACTGTTTCAAATCATGAAACCTACAATCACTACGCTGTAAATGTTTGACCATTTGACACCAGAGTGTAAGAAAAATTGATTTAATAGACCCCCAGATGTCACCGTGTGGTTGTAATCGGTGCACAGCAACATGGCCGATCTCAAGTTTTAAAGGATGACACAAAGCGTCTTCAGGAGTTCGACACTGAACACGGGAGCAACCAGGCCAGACATCAGTGATCCTAAAAACCAAGAGTGTGTTTTAAAACTGGCTAAAGAGAGTCCACAAGTACTCTGGGGTGCGTTAGGGTAGAAAAACCTATTTAGGGATGCTAAACCTTCCAAAATCAAATAAAGAATTGTTACATAAATAAATAATCATGTGTGACAGATGGAGAAAGAGTACAGTTAAATTAAAAAAAACATTATATAAGGTCATACACAATCTGATGTAGGAACAACTTGTTGAATTTTTAAATTTCTGTCAGTAGATAATAACTGTCAGTAAAATCAAGGATGTCCTCGGATGAAACCAAAATGTCTCACACTCTCATTCTGCATTCTAGCTGATTTGGAGCTGCTAATGCCGATGGGAAGCATCAACTCAGCCGGCCCATCATCCAGTTGGTCATAAATCAGCAGGAGGTAAAAGCTCATCTTATCAATTATGGCTGCTCATATTTTGGATGGGAATCGTGATGAGTTCTGGTGATCAATGGGACTCCAGGTCACAGATCATGTGCAGCCTCAGTTTCCACCAGAATCGTGGCCACAGAGGCCTGAGCGAGCAGCTCCGTCCCCATGATGGAGGGCGGGCCCACCGGGGCCTCCTCATGAATATGGAGCCGCGGAGCGCCGCAGACACTCCCACCTCTGGTGAACTTGTGTATCCAGCTCTGGCCAACTCTCAGTCAGTCAGCAGTGTGCTCGGCTGCCGCATGGCCACTGTGTAGGGAAAAATTACATTTTTCTCCACATAACAAAGTGGAAAGTGCCAGAAAAACGACGACGCGCTCGGGGAGGCTTGAAGGACGCAGCGGGGGAAGAGCTCGTCTATGAACCTGGAACTTGTGCTCCGCTGATTTAAAGTATTAGTTGGCCTCCAGTTGTGCATGTTCAGAGCAGAGGAGAGCTCTGGTGCCGTGTGTCGGCCAAACGAATAGTGCAAACGAGTGGCAACAGCAGTCCGGAGGCATGGTGTCGAGACTGGGCTCCGTGCTTGCTGCCTTCCTCCTCTGCTTTCTGGCGCAGGTACGTGCGTTCCGTCGTCCGAGGGTCACTCGGTTCAGCTGCCTGGAAGCACTTTGATTGCGTGCCGCGTCGCCTTAAATGTGCGCGGCCATGATACCCTAAAATAAAGAAAGAGTCCAGCAGCAATTCTTAACAAGTGCGGATAAAGTCGGGACGCGTTTGTGCGGGTTTCTGACGGTTTCGCGGCTTTGAATCGGCTGTCGTGTCTCCCACAGGTGTCAGAGGGATCCGGACAATTCGAGCTGCAAATCTTGTCGATGCACAATGTGAACGGGGAGCTGCTGAGCGGCATGTGCTGCGACGGCGCACGGAACACGGCGGACCGCAAGTGCACACGGGACGAGTGCGATACCTTTTTTAAAGTTTGCCTGAAGGAATACCAGTCAAGAGTTTCGGCTGCGGGGCCCTGCAGCTTCGGAATGGGATCTACGCCTGTCCTAGGAGGGAATACGTTTTCTTTGAAGAGCTCTGTCAGGAATGACAAATCCAGGATAACTTTGCCCTTCAGTTTTGCCTGGCCGGTGAGTTGGACACTTTAAATACACACAAAATAAATTGCGCCCAGACGCGCTACAATTTCAAAAAAAAAAAAAAAAAAAAAAAAAGTGTTTGAAGGGCAATTCTGTGCAATTACTGTCTGTCAGTCATTCTCCCTCCCCGAGAACCGGATAGAAAGCAAACAAACATGGTTTCTTTTTGGTTGGAGTCTGTGAATTCCCCTTTTGACGAAGGACCTCCTCATTATCTGCACCAATTTACCAGGTGCATGTGTTTTTGCTCCATCAGGCCCCAGAACCGAGTTCTTCACTATAAAAAGATCAGGAGCCAAAACCACAAATTTCAGTGCGTTTCACTTCCGTGCCTCTACACCGTATTCTCAGAAGGTTCCATCCTGCTTGATTCAACAGATATGAAAGTTTGGTGAACCACATTCTCACAGCCCCCCCCCTCCTGTCTGGCCCTCCCCAGCAGCTCCTCATGTTGCACCACGCTACAGCTACACAGTTAGGAAGCCACTCTCGGGTTTCCTCCACGTCGCCTCACCTCGGCAGGGTAAACGGGTCCTGAGCATCGTAGTCCAGATATGTGTTTGACTCTGCCGTGTTGGAGCAGCTCAGCCTGGTGAGAATCAAAGCTCGCGGAGCCTGTGGGGCCCCAGCTCGGCCCCTGAGTCTCCAGCGCCGTGGCTGATGGGTGAAAGGCACAGTGCCACTGGTATGTGTGTGTCCAATTACATCAAGGCTATTTTTACCTCAATCCCGATGGAAGTCGGTGTTGTGGCTCCAGGCATTGTGTGCTGTGATTTCTGGCGTGTTACCATGGAGATTTGCAATGATAGCATGTAAAACAATGTCCTCAGCAGGGTAACATGCAATTGGATCTGCTCTCTAGTTCTTCCTTCACTCTTCTGTGGTGCCTCACACCCTTTCTTTTTTTTTTTTTAAATAAAGACAAAGGTTTCTGTTTATTTTCACGCTATGGCAGCACGCCGTTGGCATGAACACTCCAGGGCGGATTAGTTCCATCCTCCTTTGGTGATTTGCTGATTGGCTGCATGTGCATGTTGGTGGAGAAATTACACGGTTGTGCTGGCGGCGGCGCACGGGCGAGATCTGCGAGTTCTGTGTCGTATCGGCTGAAAATGCGAGGGATTTCTGGGAATCGCTGTAGGGCGTTGAGCCCACCAACTGTCACCGGCTCAGGATGCGATACCACTCTGCTCTTGTCATCAGTTGATTGGCTGCTGTGGACAGACAGCAGTGAGGTGCGGGTGAGATCTCGGGTACGTCGAGTTCATGCGCCCCCCCCCCCCCCCCACCCCCCCGGCCTTGGTTGCGGGCCGCATGAATTTGGCCTCCTGTCCGGGCCAAGGGCTTTGTTTAAGTCATGCTCGGTTGGACCCCAGGCATTTCATCGCTTTAACCTTGCCACCCACAGTAACCGCTGCACTTAATGAGGCTGCACACATGTGCACGGATCAGGTAGGGTCGGAGCCAAGTGTCCAGCTCAATACCGTCTGGCGGACCTCTTTGGAGCCCCGGCCGGTTCAATAGTGTCTGCTTCATGCTTTTTTTTATTCCACGCAGGAGTGAGGGCCTTCACAGTGTATCAAGCAAGGACAATGGCGTGCCCTCTGTGACTGCGGCGAGGATTACAGAGCATAATGGAGGCCGTGCAGCTGTAATGCCAGCGCAGGCCAAGCAACAGGAAGCAGTTGTAGTAGACTCAGCAGTGATGAAGTTGGCTCGCAGGCAAACGGTGACCTTGCCCCCGTGGCCATCTCAGCATATTTTCCCAGTGTTGTACCAGAAGGAAAGGGAGAGCTTTTGTGTTTTGGGATCGGACGCGTCGAGTTTACATTGGACCTGAGAGGCGCCGCGGCCTCGTTTCAAATCTCGCTGATCAGGCATCCTGATTCTGATATCGGGTTTAATTCTGCTCATATTGGATAACGTCTCCTCCCTCCGTCTCAAGCCCGGAGCGTGCTCCCAGGCTAGCTACATGCTAGCTCCGCCGTGACTCACTTGTTGACCATCCATGTCTGAGAGCGGAGATCAGGTGAGCTGGGAAACAATAGTCGCTTCAGCCTCGAGGCCCAGTTCTGCCGCCAGCTGTGGCAGTAATGACATGTTTGTTTTATTTAGTCTGCTCTGATGTGGCATTTAAGTGCAAGTTACTCCAGTGAAAGGCGGAAGGAAAGCTGTCGTTTTTCTTCCCATTTACTTTGACTCACCCGATCTTCTACTTTAGAACTTTCTCGGTGTTCTTGTGCAAGTGCGGCGTTGCGTAATAGTTCAAGTGCTTCTCAGCGCCGTTCCAGACGGTATGGTAGCGTGACACGCGTAGAAATTACATTTATTTTTCCACTTGTTTTATTTCCCTTTTATGGTAAATGACCTTAGCGAGAGGAAGGCAGCCTTCGTGTTTACTTCCACGCTTGATTTTAATTCCTTTTACTGATTCGGTTTGTTTGCTCTGCGAGGGAGACGCAATCTGCCACATCCCGTTTTATCTGGCAGACAAATGTCTTGTTCCTCAGAAGATGCTTTAGCTTTCACAGTATAATTTAATAAGCTGTTGGTCGTAAAACCGACCCTCCCTCCTGTTTTTATTTGGATGAAGCCCTCTCGGGGGAAACGGTGCAGCTGGTCCCTGCTTCATCGGCGTGGCCGTTGACTCTTGAGGCGACCCTGACAGTTGTTCTGTCACCGGTCTTTACGGCAGAACAGGGTCGACCCAACGACTGGTTGGATCTCAGCTTGATACTGTTAAAGTGATTGACTCAGGAAAACCGATACAGAAGGTCAACATCCCTCTGACGGGATTGTTGACATTTCCTCTGGACCTTTGGCTGCTTTGTTCTGTTATTCCAGGAGACATTTCTTTGTCTTTAGTTAGATTACCTTGTAATGATACAGCAGTGGGTCCATTTTCAGCCTGAACTGTGTGTCTGTGTGTGTGTGTGTGTGTGTGTGTGTACGGTATGTGTGTATGGGGGAAAATTCCCCTACTAAAGGATTCAGCAGTGTTCCTTGGCAAGTCGATTCAAACTGGAACGATCTTCCCTGCTTGTGTTGCTTGTCTTTTGGACATTGTCTGCTTGGCCAGGAAAGATAAGGACATATGGCCACACTTATAACCCTGGGAAGTGTGTGTGTGTGCGTGTGAGTGTGTGTGTATACTTCAAAAAGAAGCTGCAAGTCAGCTGTGAGCCTGGGAAAAGTGAACCTGGCAGTGGCAGACGGTTCAGAGCTGATAACAGCCTGGGAGTTATGGAGTGCTGGTAAACGAGGAGCCAGGCGGTATCTCTCCCTCTCTGGAAGCAGTTATTCAGTCTGGAGCCGAGCAGCCAGTAAGAGCAGGGCTGCTGCTCCGATGGAGCCGGAGTGGCATCGCTAGGGGGACAGTAGAAGTTTGGGTGTTTTGGCAGGTGAGCCATAAACGGGCGTATTACGCTCTTCTTTATGTTTGACCTTGAGCGGGTTCACCTGCTGCTTTCGTGACCTGGGGCTGATCATCACATGGCTGCCACAGCTTCCATGCTGATGCGTGACCAAACCCATCTGAGATAAGGGTGTTTTCGCCGCGTTCCTGTTGATTTGTGTCATGGGAATCGACCAGAAACCCATTAGATTCTTCCCTTTCAGCAAGCCTGTCAGGTCCGGACACAGTTTGTAATTTCGGAGGGTTGCAGGTGAACCGAGTTGTTACACTTGGCAGGCGCTCGCCGTTCCAGCCATCGGCAGTAAAACCATAACTTCAAAACATGCTCGCATAGATTGGAAGGTCAATCAAAGTTGACTTCGTTGCAGATGTTCTAATGCAAGACTTTTTTTTATATTTTTTCCATTTTTGTGGTTTATATTAGTCAAAACTGCACAAACGCGATGTTGCAATGATGTGAAATGTCTGTAGATGATGGCCCACGCAGCTGACGTCTGATGGGTGACGTTACGATTGAGTTCCTCAAATGAATGAGCTGTGTCATGCTCGGGGGGGTGTTGTGCCTGACAATCACGCCCCCCCCCCCCCCCAAATAAATAAATAAATAAATGCATAGCTGCATTGGACTGATGCGTAAAGTCCCCAAAAGGATTGTTGTTCTTATAGTGTTGATATAAGTGGCTGCAGGTTGACGTCGAGGATCGGGGATCACATTACTGCTGACTCATTTACTCGAGTTCTGCGTCAGGTGACCGCGGCCACTTGTGAGTCAAAACACACCGAGTCCTGGGCAGCTGATGAGCTCTGTTTAAAATAATAGCTGCTGAAATAACTGGCCAAGGATGACAAACGCGTCTCCTGGCAACAGGAACTCATAGAAAAGGTGAAGCCTTGAAACCCCCGAGTCAGTTTTCTCTGTTTGGAGAGTGAACACGGGGCTTTCCTCCGCACGCTTGTTTACCACCAACTTACCGCTGCGCGTGCATGTGTGTGTGTGTGTGTGCGTGTGTGTCGAGGAGGTGTTTTAATGGACGCCGCAGTGCGGCGAGTGCGTTACACTTTCTCACAGTTGAATACTTTCCCCGTGAGTCTGCGGCGCTCGCTCGCTCGCTCGCAGCTACATTGTTCGCTCCCTCATGACTGTGTGAGCGTGTAAGCTGATATTGGTGTGAGCACAACGGAGCCTGAATTGGACAAAGCATTTTTTGGGGGGGGGGGGGGGGGGGGGGGGTAGTGAAATGTAGAAGTCTCTCTCGTTCCTGTCTTGCAGCCCACCTCGCCATCCGTCACATACACGTCTTTTGCTGTCACTTCATTTTTCTGCGTGCGATGACTTGGGCTGAGGGTCGTCTCTGTAAGCACTTCATTTTGGGTTTCTCACAGCATTCCTGGTGGCACCAGGGGTTTATAAATTTAATATGAAATCCTACGTACGCTGCACAACAGAACCGACTTTGTGCTCTCTTAGAACACTGGAAAACGTCTGCTGACTTCTCGCCACACTGTTTAACCATGTGGAAAAACTCCTTCTACAGAGAGCAGTGGGTGTTTGAGAGGAAGATATATTTCAAGCGCCCTATCGTCAGTGTCGCTTCTGTGCCCCATTTTCTTTTTTTTGGTTTACTTTCAAACCTGCCCGACTCATTATTCAAAGCTGTCTGGTTTCACTGTTGGAGGGTGACCATGGAAACCGCTGCCACCACAGAGCCCTCCGAGGCCACACAAGCATGTTAACAGGTAGAAGCATGCGTACTGGCCGGAGCTTCGGGCTGACTTGATGAGAGGCACATAAAACATTGGCAGGGCTAGTGAGGTCATGGGAAATCTTTTTTTGTTTAACGCCTAAAAACAAATGTTTGGAGAGGAAAATATGCTCAATGTGACATTCGTTAAAGCAGAAACATCTGGGGCTGTGTTCGAGGCGAGCCTGAACAGTCCCAAATGAGAATCAGCCTTCTCTGCTTCTAAAACGCTGTATTGTTGAATATTAAGGTTTATAGATGTCTTTTATGATGTGGCACCTGCTAACCTTCCCTTTGATCTCTGTCTTCTCTTCTACAGCGATCCTACACTCTGATAGTGGAAGCCTTCGACTCCAACAATGAAACCAGCGGTGAGTATTTGTGCATGTCTGGCAACCCCCCCCCCCCAACCCCGGTCTGGGAGAAGTTGTGTCGTTGAAGGTCACAAAGGGAAGTTTATTCTCTCTGAACTCCCTGCTCTGGTCCTTTGGGTGTGCGTGTGTGTCCTGTCTTGAGAGAGTGTGTTGACAGGTGCCTGTAAGATGGGGAAGCAGGCGGGAGGAAGGAGGAGGATGACGAGGAGTGGTGAGGGAAGGAAATCTAGGGGAGTGGTGCACAGTGTTTTGATTGGCCTGATGGTGAATCTGCGACCACCATCCCATCAAAGCCAGTTCACCCAGTCTGCTGTACTGTTAGAAACATCCGGAGCTGGATGCTGGTCCCTCCGCCAGGAGCAGAGGCGGCTCTGTACCTGAACCATAGTTGCCATGATGGGACGGCCTTGTTTATGCAGGTCTGATGGAGGTCAATGGGGTTTCTGTCTTTTCTGCTGTATTTGCCGCTCCCCAGAGAACTATTAGGACACTGGTGTGAAAAGCCCCCTGAATGAACACAGTCAATGCTGGCTAAGCCCCTCTTGAGCCGCTCCAGGCCGGCTCCCAGCTCCGATTGCCTCATCTGTTGTGATTGTCCAGATATTAAACCATCCGCTTTTAAACCATGTTAATCCATCCACAATCCAAATGGGAACGTGGATTCACTTTTAGCTTTTTTTTTAATGCAGCGTTTTCAAAAAAGATTCATGTATATATGTGGAAACTCCTCTAGTGGTTGGTTCAAAGGGCTTTCTGTGTAGCGGGGGTCTTTGGGACCAGAGTGGTACCTTTCTTTGAGCTTTCTAAAGCGTGTGTGATTTATGCTGAGCACTGAGCCAGGCAGCAGGTAGCACGGACATGCTACTCCTGACAGCGTAGGTCAGCAGACGCTAGAGAAATGCCACACGGTTGAGCTCTGGATTCCAGAGCGCTGCGAAATGTGACCGGGCACTGTGATGTGCAACCGCCCCCCCCCCTCCACCACCCCACCAACGCCAGCCCCAATATACACACACACCCACTGTGGTAAATAAGTGACAGGGGGCATTGCATCACAGCACACAGAAGAGCGATTCACCCAGCGGTCGCTCACCTCTGCTCCCGCGGGCGCTGAACGGCCGCCGCCGCCAGTTTCCTGCTCCTCTAGGTGGAAGAGCGAGAGAGAGTCTCGGAGTTGGTGGTCGGCGTGCGATGGGACCGAGCACTCGTTGTTTGTGTTTGCTGTGTGTCGTCGCAGCCTTGGCTCTCTCGTCTGGCCTTGTCCCTTTGACAGCGTCATGGCCGCTTCCTGTTTGACTTGAAAATACGCCTGTTTCGGGGTCTAGGTCTGTGTGTGTTTAACTTTTGCACAATCACAACGCAGGACGGCCCCCCCCGCCACATAGATGCTATAGTTAGCAGTCTGTAGGAGTCTGTTGTGGACATATTTCAACCTCTGGTAGCGCAAGAATGCACGTTTGGAAAAATGCGCTGATGGCACACTGGCAGGCGTCCCAGCGCTGCCTGTGGCATCGAGGTTCCTGGGCTGTAATTTATGGTGGCTGCGGTTCTGTCCGCACTTGAGCAGATGCAAAGGGCAGCATCTGAAACCAGTAATGTCAAGCTGTAAACCTGAGAGTCAGAACCCAAGCGTGGAGCGTCGTGGGGGGGGTAGAACGGACGGTGCTCCCTGTTCGTGTTTGCTTTAATCACGAATAACCTGCAGTTTTACAGCTGCTTTTTTTTTTGGCTTTTCTGTGTTGATGGAGCCTGTTTTCCCCCATTTTAGGTGCAGATGGGAGGTTAATAGAGAAAGCCCCCCACTCTGGCATGATCAACCCAAGCCCACAGTGGCAGAAGCTAACCCATAACGGACCCGTGGCCCAGTTCGAGTACCAGATCCGGGTCATCTGTGATGAGCACTACTACGGCTTTGGTTGCAACAAGTTTTGCCGGCCCAGGGACGAATTCTTCGGGCATTACACCTGCGACTACAATGGAAACAAAACGTGTCTGGAAGGCTGGTCCGGACCTGACTGCAACACAGGTGAGCGGTCAGCGGGTCGGGGCGGATGATATCAGCAGCGATGGAGACGGCAGCTCCAGACGGCCGTATTAGTATTTGTGACTATGAATGAGTCCTCTGAAGTGAGCACCACTGTAATGTGTGATTCATGCTGATACACTGTCTGCTGTGTGATCCCAGTGAAAGGAGGCCTTTGTTCCTGCACCCTCGCATCATTTTCCTCTTCCGTCTCCATTCAAATCAAGCTTTTCAGCCTCTGTATGATTAGGAATAAACTTTAACCCCCCCCCCCTCCCTGCAGGAAATCGGCCCGAGCGCCTCTCACATTCTCAGATATTCCACTGTTCAACGCAGAGCAAGATTGATTGTTGCAGACAGCCGTGTTTGTTCTCACATAATGAAATGTTATGGAGGACAGTAATTATATTAGATTTACTGCTTTAATTAAAATGTGCTAAAATAAAAATGGAGCTAAGTTTGAACGCAGTCACCAGGCCGTTATTTTCTCCCTCCTCTTGTAGCTATATGTCGACAAGGCTGCAGCACTGAACACGGATCCTGTAAGGAGCCAGGAGGATGCAAGTAAGTCACCAAAGCTGCCCTGTGTGATTTATCCGTCTGCTGTCGCTGCACTTTTCCTGTGTCAGACGTCAAACACGGTTCGTTCATCCGCCTGAATTTATTACGGACGCTCTTGCCATGTCGTGGCGCGCCCCCTCCCTGTGCATGCCCCGGGTCTGCGCCAGGAAGCTCAGCTTCAAGTCTCTGGCTTCCTTGACTGAGGGCCACGGCCCCCGGTCCGAGTCCACGCTGGAACCCGTGTGTGTCCCTCTAGCGTGGCAGGTATTCCCGAGCCGGCTGTTTGTACAGCTAATGGCTTCCTAATGCTCTTCATCCACATCGCCTGAGGAAATCTGGGCGCAGAAGGATATCAGAAGAGAGGGCTGTGTGCACTAACCCCCTTCCGTCGCGCTCCCCTCCCTGGAGCAGGCCCTGCACGGCCCGGCTCTTCCCACAGCTCCAGCTTTGGTTGCTTTCTTAGTTGTCTGATTTGGCTATAAATCAAGCGCAGGGACGATCGGGTTTGTTCATTCTGTGCTGCGGCTTTGTTATTTTTCCCAAGGTTTTGACATCATCAGGTTACTTGTAAGCGCTTGTGTGGCCACTGGTGGAACAAAAGATTGAATTGCTTTAGTCTTTAAAGGTGTGGCTGCATTTCTCGATCTGGGTTTGGCGCTTTAGCAGAGAAAACTCTCCTAACGAGCAATTCTTCTGTGACTTGCTTCTTTTTCTGGTCAACAGCCACTGATTTTTAGTGGGATGAAGAAGGCTCAGTGTTGCGCTGTGGAATTAATCAGTTACTCTGGGAGAAATCACAGTGAAACAGACACAATGTTAAAAATGGCCAGAACAAGCAGCCTGTTAACTGCTCAAATCTGTCAGTGTTGCATGATGTAATGTCGCATTCCCCACTAATTTATCTGTGTAATAACTCTAAATGATTTGCTATCCTGCTTTGGACAGGAGGTTCTGCCATTTAGGGAGAGAATTAGCACAATTTTAAGAATAGCCTCTGAATCACAGACTGGCATTTACTTAACTGCCGCGTTAATTGCTGCAGTACGTTTCTCCAAGCTAATCAGGACGCCGTTCCCCCAGAGGGCCGCTGTGTTTCCTGTCGCTCGGCTCTATTACAGCAGCTGTAGTGGAACCTCGTCACTTTTAAGAGGTGGATTTATCAGCCAGGCTGGATGGTAATCTTAATTATGGGACTCGGGAAATAAAAAGGTCAGTGTTATCAGCGTAATTATGGGCCTGGCTATTTCAGTGGTCAGTAAGTTCCGTCCCTTTCTCAGCCTCGGGGCACACGCCTTGCTCCTTCAGACTCATGGGAACCAGGATGAGCTGCACCGAAACATATGAGAGGAGCGCCAAACCCTCTGCCACTGCCAAACCACAGGCACAGTGTCAATGGGAGCGTCTGGCCGCATGCTAATGTTAGCCGTGCTCCAGGTCCCAGGGCCGTTGTCGTTCGGTTTTTCTTTTGTTTGCTCAATAGCCAGATATGCGTCCTCTGTTTCTCCTATTCTTTCAACCCTGTTACATAAACATGTGAGTATTTAAGATTCATTTGTGGTCCTCTAAAACCCAGCCCAGTTGAAAGTGGGAGAAAAGTGCCTCTTTTGTTTTCACAGCGCAGCTCCGTGATGAAAGTTGTTCGTTGAGATCCGATTATTGCTGCGTTTCCAGTGAAGGAATTTGGATTAATCATCAGATTAAGTTATTAGCGTTCTCAGATCGATCCTCAGATTGTTTTCACTGTTTTTCTCCAATGATTTAGCTTGAATCTTCTGCACATGTTGTTGTGAAGTGTGTCCCTGGGCCGATGATCATTTTGTGCGTGGCTCTCTGTGTGTCTTACAGTTGTTTGTATGGCTGGCAGGGCCAGTACTGTGACAAGTGCATCCCCCACCCTGGCTGCGTGCACGGCACCTGTGTGGAGCCCTGGCAGTGCCTGTGCGACACCAACTGGGGCGGCCACCTCTGCGATAAAGGTTAATCCCCTTCTCTGATTTCACTTGCAGTTGCTGTAGGAGCCGCCCATGTTGTGTGCAAACAAACTAAAGCTGTGTGAAACTTTCCCAGATCTGAACTACTGTGGCACGCACCAGCCATGTCTAAATGGAGGGACGTGCATCAACACAGGACCTGACAAGTACCAGTGTACCTGTGCTGAGGGCTACTCAGGCGCCAACTGTGAGAGAGGTGAGTGCCAGAGATCCTCAGCCCGATAACGAACCGTCCTCCCTTTAATCTATTGATCAAAAAGCTAAATTGGGAAATAAGCTGTGGACTTTTGTTCCCTGCAGCTTTTCCTTCCTTAATGTTGTCCAAGATCATTTAAAGTTCATTTAATTTAACTCTTATTTCCATGGATTTAATACGCGCTGGTTCTGGATGGAAACATGAAAAATCCACTTTCTCCCAACTACCAGTGAGGTTGTGTGATTGAGATCTGTGGGTCCGTGGCCTCGCCGGCGCTGTCCTGCAGTTACGGTGCCGATGAACGCGTGCGGTTCCACACTGGACGGAACCGGACGTCCCGTCCCGTCCCGTCCCGTCTCCTTCCGCTTTTCCGGGGCCTCTGTACCTGCTCTCTTGGCAGTATTCCGAGGCGCTCCTTTGTTCTCGGTCTTCCTCGGGTCCTCTTTCCGGTGGGGAGGGGGTCCATCTGAAACGGGGTTAGACACACGCAGGTGCAGCGGCAGCCATCTTGTATCCATGACGACGGTGATGTTGGCGCCAAGATCACCTGCAAACAGCTGAGAGGAAATCCTGTGGTCCCCAAACTGGACTCCCTCTGTCTGTCCCTGTGCCTACAACTGTTATCCATAAAATTATGAACAGAACCGGTGGCATTGCCAAGTCCAACAGCACCAGAGGGGTCAGCCCTGGTGCCTCGGGGTGAGGTTTGGGGGGAGGTGGGGGAGGCTTCCACCTGGCTGCAGGTCGCCTTCCGCTTCACAAATCCTTGATGAACCAAAATGATTTCATTTGTTGTCTCGTGGGTTAAAACGTTTTGGACTTGCTGAGTTTACAGAAAAAGGGTCAAAGGTGGCTTGAGTGTGAAGAAGGTGGGAACACGGCAGTAATCTGCTTCCACCCCCCCCCCCCCCCCACGCCGTGGCGTCCCTTTGCTCCTCGGGCTCTCGGACAGATGGTGGACGTGAGGCCTCAGCTGCTGCAAACACCGTGGAGATGCTGTTTTTCCTCATTAAATCTGAGCCTCGCAGCGTGTTGACAGCTTAACTGCAGACATGTCAGAGAACTCGTGCCCTTAGTAACAGGAAGTCCCTCAGACCCGGGGAGACGTAGGTGATTGGTGCGCGGAGGACTCGGGGCGCAGGCGTCCACCCCGCTGTCCCGCTGTCCCGCTGTCCCGCTGTCCCACTGTCCTCCCTCTGCATACCACAGATCACCTGCAGCCACCCAGTTATCACAAGAGTGGCTCATTAATTCTTGGTGCTTCACTCATCCCTGATTGCTCCATGAAAGAGGGGTGGACGCCTTCCCCTTCCTGCCCCCCCCGCCCTCCCGCCAGCCTCTCCTCTTGTGCTGCCCCTTGGCAGAAGAATGGCGGGGCGTCAGAGGGAAGTCACGCTGCAGCGGTCGGGTCAACTTAGCATGAAAGATGATTTCCTGGCGGTGTGGTCTGCTGGCTGGATAATGAGCGAGATGGAGGGGGATTTTGAGCGGGAGGTTTTTCCCAGGAGGAGGAGGGGTGTGAGCTGATGGGCGCGAGGGCCCCCCTGTGTACACCCATCAGTTGTGTAGTGTCACAGCGTCCTAATAAATGATTAACAATATATGTTCTTGTTGGGATTGAAGTCTCCGTCCTTTCCTCCTCGCAGCGGAACACGCCTGCCTGTCCAGTCCCTGTTCTAATGGAGGCAGCTGTTCGGAAACCAGCCAAGGCTACGAGTGTCAGTGTGCACCAGGCTGGAGCGGCCCCTCCTGCACCATCAGTACGAACACCCTCCAGCTGCAAGTATTAAGCACCCAAAGTCCTTGAGGAATAACCGCATTCCTTCTGCCCAGATATTGACGACTGCGCTCCGAACCCCTGCAACCACGGAGGCACCTGCCAGGACCTGGTCAACGGGTACAAGTGTCACTGTCCTTCCCAGTGGATGGGGAAGACCTGCCTGATAGGTCAGACTCTCTCTCCAGCACGTTGCGCCTGTCAGCCGCACTCGCAGATGCCACAAATCTTCTCTCCCTCTCTTCCAGACGCCAACGAATGCGACAGCAAGCCTTGTGTCAACGCCAATTCCTGCCGTAACCTGATTGGAGGATACTTCTGCGAGTGTGTGCCTGGTTGGACTGGTCAGAACTGTGACATCGGTCAGTGGGAAACCTTCAGCTGTGGAGCTCCTCCCCTCCTTTTAAGGCCTCCTCCTCTGTTAATTGAGTTTGGGGTCTGACATAAAGGCCTGAATCAAAGATTTGGATGAGTGCAGCATTTTCCTGCAGCGTAAATGAATCTGCAGTATCATTATTAGTCCTGTGTGTGGCCACAGCTGTGGTGATTTAGAAGTGGCTCAATACAATCCCAGTACTAGTTTCACTTGGCAGCGGAGGGGATTGCTCAATTCCCTTGTGCAGCACCAATTCTGCAGCCACGTTATCCAACTTTTGCAGAGCGCTCGGTGTTTTTAAAGGCCCCTAGCATGGGAACCATAAAGCACGGGCTTGTTTTTGAAGACACGCTGTTTAGTCAAGCGGTTCAGAATGAATCTTTACGCTTGTTTTTTCTCTTCTGTGTGCGTGCAGACATAAACGACTGCAAGGACCAGTGCCAGAACGGGGGAACGTGTAAGGTACGTGACGGTCCTGTCCGGTGCCGCCGCTGGGTTTGTTGCGCCGTCTCCCAGTGAGAGACCTTTGCAGCAGTTGTGTATAAATAGCTGCTCCGACCCAAACCGACAGAATTGTTGCAGAATTCCTTTGCGAAACCAAATCTGAGGGGAGTGGGTTCAGGGGTTTCTCAGGGAGGGACACAAAGTGCCCCGACCGCACTGGATTAAATTACAATAAACATAATTGTTTGGAGCGCACGCCAGGAAAATGTGTTGAAATAATTGCAGAGCTACGATAATGTTCTTTTAACCTTGCTCCCCCCCCCCCCCCACCCTCTTAGTTCTTTGGGTGACGGTGAGCGTTGGGACCCCTCCCTCTCATGTCACAGGCGATGACGGCTCCTCTCTTTCAGGATCTGGTCAATGGCTACCGCTGCATCTGCCCACCCGGCTTCTCCGGGGAGCACTGTGAGAAGGACATCGACGAATGCTCCAGCTCGCCGTGCCTGAACGGCGGCCGCTGTCAGGACGAAGTCAACAGCTTCCAGTGCCTCTGTCTGGCCGGCTTCTCAGGAAATCTGTGCCAGGTGAGACGCGACACGGTCACAGGAGACCCGTGTGTCCGGGGCCCGGCCCCCCCTCTGCCGGGGCTGCTGTGTCGTGGGCTTCATTGTAGAACTTTCCTGCTCCACCCTTTTTAAATGACTGTTGTTCCACAGTCGTCCCATTTTTTTCAAAAGGGAGTGCTTTGTTGAAGCTGCTCCTGGCTACAGCGGTATACAGTACATTCCTCCATGCAGAATCCCAGACATGAGGACGCAGCCTTGCCCCCCCCTCCCCTTTCACCGAGTGCGTGTGCTGTTTCCTGGCACAGCCGGCAGGGAGGGAGCTGCGGGGTTTTGCTCTATTTAACGCAGCAGACAGGAAGTCAAGCATCTCCTCTCCTCTTCTACCTGTCGTCTTCCTCAGCTGGACATCGATTATTGCTCCCCCAACCCCTGTCAGAACGGAGCGCCCTGCTTCAACCTGGCCACGGACTACTACTGCGCTTGCCCGGACGACTACGAGGGTAAAAACTGCTCTCACCTCAAAGACCACTGTCGCACCACCACATGCAAAGGTATGACCTCCCCCCCCCGGTAAAAACGGGCCTTAAACCTTTTTGTCTGTAGAAACTTTGTTGTAAATCGATCTGAGGGCCAGTGGCCATGTTTAATTTAGTACACTGAGGTTTCCTGGCCAGGGTGTACACATCACCCCCCCCACACACACACACACACACATACACGCACACACACACACACACACATCTACTCAGTAAAGCTTTTCCAGTGATTCTTCCCTCCTGAGTTCTTTGAAAATCTGGCAGAGGCATGATAGCACTGTGTGTGTTCTTAGTAATGACTTGGTGGGCTACCTTCTCTCTTCCCCCTCAATGAATATGCACTTTCTGTGTGTGTGTGTGTGTGTGTGTGTGTGTGTAATTGAGTGAGTGGACCAACCACGGAGTCAGATACCAGAGGGTGAGATTCTTTGTGCTCTTGCCCCCCCCCAACCTGATCAGACAGGGAAGCGGATCACTCGGCTTTGCTTATGAAAGCAGCTCCGCTTCACGCCATGTATCTCTGTTTCTGATTGGTTAGAGAGGTCGTTCTTTTTTTGCACAAGCGTGAATAGAGTTTTTATCACCTTGTGGTTCTGAATTATTTTTCTGGATGAAGTCAAACCCGGGTCAGTAAACCTGCTACGAAGGCGCGCCTGTTCCAACGCGCCCCGCTGACTCTCCGCCGCTTGTCTTTGCAGTGATTGACAGCTGCACCGTTGCCGTGGCGTCCAACAGCACTCCGGGAGGTGAGCGCTACATTTCATCCAACGTGTGTGGACCTCACGGCCGCTGCCGGAGCCAGGCGGGGGGGCAGTTCACCTGCGAGTGCCAGGAGGGCTTCAGAGGAACCTACTGTCACGAGAGTAAGCCCCCGTTCGCCGCGCACCGCTAACGGCGGCGCGTCCCCGCCCACGTCACACGCTCCCTCCTCCCTTTCAGACATCAACGACTGCGAGAGCAACCCGTGCCACAACGGCGGCACCTGCATCGACAAGGTCAGCGTGTACCAGTGCATCTGCGCGGACGGCTGGGAGGGCGACCACTGCGAGATGAGTGAGTCACGCGGCCACGGCTAACGACGCCGCCGCGGCTGGTCCGTGTTTCCTAAACGGGTCGGTAACAAATCCCGCTCTCAACGTCTTTGGCAGACATCGACGACTGCAGCACCAACCCCTGCCACAACGGAGGGACATGTCGAGACCTGGTGACGGATTTCTTCTGCGAGTGCAAGAATGGCTGGAAGGGGAAGACGTGCCACTCCCGTAAGCGCCTCTCGTTTCTCCACACCCACCAGTGTGTGTGCAGGCTCATGTATGGTGCTGATGGCTGTGCGGCCTTCTGCACCCTACCTGGGCTCCTACCTGGGCTCCTACCGGGGCTCCTACCTGGGCTCCTACCTGGGCTCCTACCTGGGCTCCTACCTGGGCCCCGCCTAACCTGTCCGCTGCTCTTCCAGGGGAAAGCCAGTGCGATGAGGCCACGTGCAACAACGGAGGCACCTGCTACGACGAGGGCGACACATTCCAGTGCAAGTGCTCCCCGGGGTGGGAGGGGGCGACCTGTAACATCGGTGAGTCACCGGCGCTGCGGTCGCGCTTAATGTTTTACACCGACACACCTGGAGCGCTTGTGGGCGGAGCCTCCGGGAATGATTAGACGTCTGCGCCACAAAGTGTTTTCATCCCCTCGTGCTGTCAGCGCTCTGCCTCGCCCACCTCCCTCCTCCTCCACCTCCCCCCTTCTCCACCTCTCTCCCTCCTTCCCCACCTCCTTCCCTTCCCACCTCCCTCCTTACCCCCTCCCTCCCTCCTTCCTTCCCCACCTCCCTTCCTCCCTCCTTCCCACCTCTCCGTACCCCCCTCCCTCCCTTCCTCCTTCCTTTCCCACCTCCTCCCCACCTTCCTCCCCTCCTCACCTCCCTCCTTCCTTCCCCACCTCCCTCCTTCCTTCCCCACCCCCCCACCTCCCTCCTTCCCCACCTCCCTCACCTCCCTCCTCCCCCACCTTCCTCCCCTCCTCACCTCCCTCCTCCCCTCCCCACCTCCCTCCTTCTTGCCTCCCTCCCTTCCTCCTTCCTTACCCCCCTCCTCCTCACCTTCCTTCCCCACCTCCCTCCCCACCTCCCTCCTTCTTGCCTCCCTCCCTTCCTCCTTCCTTTCCCACCTCCTCCCCACCTTCCTCCCCTCCTCACCTCCCTCCTCCCCCCCCCCGGGAGTGCTGACAGATGTCTGCCTAAAGTCCCTGATTGCACTGACTCCTCTGAGTGCAGGAATGTAGATTCCACGGGACAAAGATGAAAACCTGCTAAAATAAATCAAAGCCACATCAGCTGAAGCCTCCTGTGACTCTTTAATGTCTGCGACAGCTGATTTAATCAATAAGCTTCTGTAGCTGTTGCCCAAAAAAATACTGACCCCCCCCCCCCCCTTACCTTTCTCAGCCAAAAACTCCAGTTGTCTTCCAAACCCGTGTGAAAACGGGGGGACCTGTGTGGTGGCGGGGGAGTCGTTCACCTGCGTCTGTAAAGAAGGCTGGGAAGGCCCCACCTGCACCCAGAGTAAGTGCTCCCTACAGGTAGTGTAGTAAAAAACATACTTGTGTACAATAAAAATGTCATTTTGAAACCTGGGTCAAAGGTCAGCGACTGGGGTTTTACTCTGTGATTAAATGCTGCAGACCTGTTTTAACAAAAGCTGATAATAACTTGGTTGATAGAACTAGTATGGTACAAAGTTAAGCTGCCTCGCTGCTCACCTGGGCCGGGCGGCTCAGCTAAAGGAGGTTTATGACCTTTACACGAGGACAAATGTCCAGCTACCTCGTCTAAAGGTGACGTCCTGCGTCTGATTCCAGCAGAATTTCCCCGGCAATCTTAAATCTATTTTTTCCGCTGGCTGTTGTCGGCCATGAGCCGAGGAGGAGGAGGAGGCAGAAGTGGGCTCAGGAAAGTGGACACAGATGTTTCTCCCCTCTCTCTTGTCCAACACACCCGTCTCCCCTCATCGTTGCATTCCTGGCCAAGCACTGACATCTCAGCATGTTCCGCAGCTCTCCCCCATTTTCTTTTCCCCTTTATACGTCCGGCAAAAACAGAAAAAAAAAAAAGAAATTCCCCAACATTTTCAGGAACGGATCAGGGATTAAATCTGAGGGACAAGGTGAGGGTGGTTGGAACTGGGGGGGGGGGGGGAGCTCAGCTGTTTGCTGCTGCTGCCACAGTTGACTTTCAGCTGTAAGTTCATGCGACTGCTTTCATTCTAACAAAAACTTCTCAAAGTTCCTCTTTTTTAAAGTAAACAGGGGTTAATTTTAAAACACATTTACAGTATTTTCTACACACAGCAAATGAACCATAATTTGAGTCCATAGTTTTCAGTATTTGAGAATGTTTTGACAGGAAATACTGTTAAAACAAGTCAAAAATGCCCAGTTTGGGCTGAAATGTCCCTCATAACACAGGTTTGCTGTCAGTGAGGAGCCTCCATAATTAGGTGGAGTCCAGCTTCAACCGTCCAACACGCCTCTGACAACACAAGCTGAGACGTGCTTCTTAGCTGTCACGTGCACGAAACATCCAGACACCAACATGCTTTTCTCCTTCCCTGCTTTTGTTTATTTCTCCTCTCTCTTTTTTCCCAGACACCAACGACTGCAGTCCCCACCCTTGGTAAGTGGAAGCCAAACATTTCCTGTAGATTTGCACAGATGGAAACAAGCGCTGGAGTTTCTCACCTGCGCTCTCACGGCGTGTCTGCCGGGACGCGGGCGTGCGCCCATCCCTGTCATTCCTGGGATGCAGTCAGTGAACTCTCTCGTGAGATCGTTGGTGCGACTCTCATTTAACCACATTCCGCTGGAGCACCTTATTTTAGAGAGCAATAAGAATGAAATTTGTGTTTTGACTCGTGAGGAAACTCCAGCCGTGCTGGCATGATCTGTGCATGTATAAAACATGCACATCATAAATGATGGATTCCCCCCCCCCCCACAGCTATAACAGTGGAACCTGTGTGGATGGGGAGAACTGGTACCGCTGCGAGTGCGCCCCAGGCTTTGCAGGTCCAGACTGTCGGATCAGTGAGTATTAACCTCGCCTCCACCTCGCCCCTGATCCGCGTTTAAATCTTAAATCGGAGTTGGTCCCGCACTGTGGCGGCCTCTCCAAATGGAAGGTCTCGCCAGCCAATTATCTCTGCGTTGGGCTGCGGGCCAGGCCGAGCCATTTCGGTGTCACTCCAGCAGGCCTCGCTAATGTCCCCAAGGGAGAACCAGCTTAGCTGGCCAACAGCTAATCAGCCGTGCTCTCTGACACTGATTACAGATTGTTTTCCCTCTTAACGGCTTTCAGATGGCCACATTCTTTCCCATTGCAAAGCCTTTGTTCTGCTAAGTCCTGCCTGTAGCTCCTGCATACCTGCTAATGATGCTGTTTTTAATAAAACTGCATGAGGAGAAACCTCCTGGGCTGACTTCAAGCATGTTCGCTCGCGTGTTTATTAACTGCTGTCTGTGTGTACGTACGATTTAAATGACACGTGACCTTTGTAGGAATGAGATTTCTATGCTCGCTGCTTAACTCAATATCGGGCTGTGCTCGTCCTTCCAAAAGGGAGCTCTTTTTTTACCTCTCGCTCTCCCCCCTGCTGTGACAGATATTAACGAGTGTCAGTCTTCTCCATGTGCCTTCGGTTCAACCTGTGTGGATGAGATTAATGGCTACCGCTGCCTGTGTCCGCCAGACAGGACCGGCCCCCACTGTCATGAAGGTAGGAGTCCTAAATGATTATAGTCCACATATGATCAAATGGAAGCATATTTCTGAGATGAGGGGTGCATTTCTACCACAGTGATGAGAAAACCTTGCTCTGTTAACGGACACGTCACCCTCGATGGAGTGAAATGGGATGAAGACTGCAACACTTGCCACTGTTCTAATGGGAAAGTTGTGTGCACAGAGGTATGTAAACGTTCTCAGTCAAGTATTTATGCTCCTTTTACAGCTGGAAAGCCTGACGTCACCTGTTGCTAATGTTAGAAGTCAGTAAATAGTTATTTTGCTGGTGTGGGAGAGCTGTCGGGTCGGGCCTGTGGAGCCACAACACACAGGGTGGGGTTGGTGTAGGAGCGTGGGATGGTTTTGTTTAAACACATAACAGCACCATCAGAAGCTCCCACGCTCACCGTGAGGGTGAGGCCGCGGTGGTGTCGTCACCGTCCTGCGGCTCCACTCAGGGCAACGCCTCGCCAGGTAAAGGGAGCGCGTTGGTACAGGAAGCACGTTAACTGGGTCGAGTGCCCGACAGACCCAACGAAGACGCGGTCCCAGGGAGCTTCCAAACACTTGAAGTCTTATGGGTTTAATTCTTATTAGTTTCTGCTTCAGTGTGCAAAATGATAGGATAAGTTGTACTGTGGACGCCAGTCCGACCTAAAATCACCAGAATGTCGCCTGCATCTCACCGTCCTGTTTCCTCTCCAGATGTGGTGTGGGCCTACGTCATGTCACGCGAGTGTCAAAGGTCGGGACGGGTGTCCTTCTGGACAGTCCTGTGTCCCCCTCCTGGAGAGCCACTGCTTTGTGAAGCCATGTTCGGGCTTTGGCCAATGCTCGAATTTCACCCCGCCTCCCAGCAAATGCCGCCCCGGCTCCTGTTACCAGGACAACAGCTGCGCCAACATCACCTTCACCTTTAACAAGGAGACCATGCCTCAAGTGAGTGGATCAGCGGGTTTTGTGGTCATGTCCCTGCCCCTCCAGCATGGTCCGAGCTAGACGGTATCGGCTCTGGTGTTTACGGACCGGAACCAAACTTTGGTTCCTTCCACGACGCCATCCCCGCTTCCCCTCGGCGGGATCAGTTTCAGGATCAGATGGATTAGTGGGGAGCAGGACCGCTGGCAACGCTGTCACCACATGACATCAACACTCGCCAGTTCCCTAACGAGCGTGACGGCAGCGAGTGACAATCAGCGTGTGGTCGCTCATCCGAGTTGGGAGGCGCCCGTCCCGAGCGTGGCGCCCGTCCTGCCAAAGCCGCCGTTATTTCCTTCTCTCCACGGCTGTTTAATGCTCATTTCCTCTGATGCGTCCAGGGCTCCACCATTGAAGACGTGTGCAAGCAGCTGAGGCGTCTGTACGTGGTGAAGAATTTCTCCTTGGAGCATTCCGTGTCCATAACCTGCGACCCCTCGTTCTCCGCCAGCAATGAAATCCACGTCTGCATCGTACGTATCTTCTGATCTTCTGCAGCACATGTTCTTGGCAGACGTAACGTTGGTTTCTCCTCCTTTGTAGTCTACTGAGGACCACCAGTTGGACAGGAGCCCCATCAAAGAGCTCACAGACAGGATAATTGACCTGGTTAGCAAGCGCAACGTGAACAACACGATTCTCACCGCCATCGCGGAGGTGCGCGTGCCAAGCCCCAGCAAAACCGGTATGAGTCACCTCCAAACTCTGCTCGTTGCCTGTGAATGTGCGGCGTGTTCAAACCTGCATGTGTACAAATGGGTGTGTGTCCCTTCTCCTCGTTTGTCTTTTTTGTTTTGCTTTTTTTGGAAGTTGTGATGAGATGGAGCTATGAAAAGCTCGGTGGAAAACATGTACATGTGAAGAATTCTCCCTCCCTCCCTCCCTCCCTCCCTCCCTCCCTCCCACCTATTATGGGCTGGACCGTCTACAGCTCCCATCACATGGCATCTTTACGGGTTCTTGTCGAGGCTAGCCACATTTTTGCTTTACAGGAAGGTGGTTTTACAGCACCTATATAATAATCTGTTAAATACACCAGCGGTTGATACAGAGGGATGAAAATACCTGGAAATAGAGAGAACGTGGTTCATTTGTCAGTGGTGAGAAGAGTAAAATGTGTAGTGTTCGTACATTTTCTATTTTTAATGCAAACGCAGTAGAGTAGCAAGTGTGAGACTCCTGAACGGCTGGTTCGGGCCCCTGCATGTGTCCGCCATTCATCAGCGCGGCGACAGCCGACGGCCGTCACGGCTTCTGCTGGCAGGTTAGGTTGCACCGCAGAAGGAGCCTCCCTGCGGTTCTGTAATAAAACCTCCCGTGTTGTTTGGCGGTGAATGAATGCGTCCCACCTGCGGCTGCTTGTGACCTTTCGCCCTCTTCTCTGCCCCCAGACTACCTTGTGCCGCTCCTCAGCTCCATCTTTATCGGCATTTGGGTCCTCATGCTGGTATTCTTCCTGCTGTGGTGCATGCGCCGCCGGCGGAAACAGAGCAGCCACAACGGGGCCGCGGCCACGGGCTCCGAGGACAACACGACCAACAACGTGCGGGAGCAGCTCAACCAGATCAAGAACCCTATAGAGAAGCGCGTGAGCCTCACGGTGGCCATCAAAGACTATGAAAACAAGAACTCCATCATTGCCAAAATAAGGACAAATCATCCCGAGGGGGATGAAGACAACAAGGAGAGGCACTTACAGAAGGGCCGCTTTGCCAAACAGCCAGCATACACACTGGTGGAGAGGGACGAGAAGACGCCCGTCTCCAACCCCAACTCCACGTCCAAAAGCCCTAATTGGACTAATAAACAGGACAACAGAGACTTGGAGACAGCAAACAGTCTAAACAGGATGGACTACATTGTATAGCAGACAGCTGCGTTGCTGTGCAACCAAGCCTTATGCCTTCACACCCCGGCGGTGGGCGAGCCGGGGAGCTTTGGCACGCGTAGTCGGTAAACTGTTGTGTCAGTCGTGACCCCGCAGTCTTTTCAGATATTCCCCGTGTTAATTTAAGTTTTGACAAGCTGGCTTACACTGGCAGTGACAGTTGCTTTGGTTGGCTGGAGACGCGAGGCACCGCTATACATTTCACTGTAGTTGCAAGTGTCCTTGTCTGCATTTCATTTTTCTCTTTAACGTTAGCGGACACGTGGAAGCGGCTTCCGGTGCGACGGCCGGACGACTAAAGACGAGAGAGGAAACTACCCGACGTGTTCGACACTAGAGCTAACTTCCGTAGCATGTTTGAATTCTTTCTAGTTCTGTTTTGAGAAAGTGCCTTTTCAGCTTTAGACTCGAGCAACTGTCAAATGAGGGGGAAAAAAAAAAAAAAAAAGATCAACTTTATTATTTATTTTTATTTTGGGGAGGGGAGGGAGGGGCTCAATGTCAGCATTTGCTGCCAATATGAAGAATTTGTCAATTTAGAACATGTAGATATGTACATTTTTTATTAATCATTGTATATATTTGATTTATTAACTTAATAATCAAGAGCCTTAAGATATCATTCCTTTTTATTTATATGTTCTGTCTAGTTTGAAGGTTTTGATAGCTGTGGCAGCCTACCATTGCTTTCCGTTTTCTCCCCCGAACCGTTCTCTAGAAGCTAAATTTAAGACAAAGGACGGGCGCTTTTGGCCCGAATCCCCATTTAACATTTCATGTGTTGCCAGGACCTCGAGCAGACGAGTGAGGTGAGCAGCGACCGGCTGCTGGCAGGGACGCGCGTGGTGGCAACATATTGCTTGCTACTAATGGATTAAAATTAAGGGAACAAACGCCCTCCAGCAGTTTCAGTTTTAACACATTAAAAAAGGAAATTTGACGCATCACGATCTGCTTAGTCAGCAAAATTCCCACGCTGGAGCACGAATACTTGAAGAGTAATGGGAACACTGTGGAAAAGGATGGAAAAGTCTGCCTGGCTCGGCAACAACCGGCCGTTTCTGTGCACACTTCTTCAAACAGGAAAAAAAAAAAAAAAAGGCTCTTACAGACAAATGTGTTTTTATCTCACTTGTTAATCCTTTGAGGTCTTGGCAACACTTTCTTTTTTTTTTTTTTTACTTTGTGTTACGAACTTGAGAATTAAGTGTTGATCTGGCAATATATTTTTGAAAGTCATATTTATTAAATATTTTGTATGAAAAGAGAATTAAAGTTGTCTTTGTTCCGGAGAGCGAGTGAAGAGTCTGTCTGTGACGCGTGGGGACGAACGCCGCTGGCGTGGGGACGAGCGCCGCTGGCGTGGGGACGAGCGCCGCTCCAGCGCTACATGTGTTTACAGCTAGTTGCGTCGTCCTTCGAGCCGCTCTGAGACAAAAATACCTTTTGTCCACATGATCCTCGCAACGCTGGTTGTTTTCCGCTGGAGCCGCGGTGGAAGCAGCCATGAGACGTTGAAAATGATTTCTGATGAATGGGATTAAAGCGAGAGGAGGAGATTACAACCCCCAAATCCAGTCTGACTCCAGCTGCCCTGGCGTCGTCCTGTCAGCGCAGCTCCGCCCGCCAGCGCACGCTGAGCGAAAGCAGGAACGCGCTGGTTTATTAACGTCACGATTTTTGGACAGACTTCCAGCGTCGGGAGCGTCGGACGAGGCGAAGACCTCTGCAGTTTATTCTACGGTGGCAGATTCCTAAACATTGGCTGGTTGGGAGAGTTTTACGCAGGAGGCTGTTTTTCCTGTTAAAAGACATTTATTTAGTGAAACAGTTTTCCAGTAAGGGAGTTGAGGCTTGTGGATGAGCCAGTGCGAGTGATAATGGGCCCTCGGCTGCCTGCAGACGGACGGAGCCACGGCGGCAGCCGCGCTCCAACATCCTGCCATTCCCAAATGAAACCACCACTTGTGTTTCAACGTGGCTCACGAGCACAAACCCGCTCCAAGTGCAACATAAAGGCGGCGAAACGCTGCCGTGTTTAAAGCTCCGCTTCACACTTTAGCGCCGTACATGAATGAAATTTCGCTGCGGTGAACGTGGGGAGATGAAGTAAATCTGGAAACGGCCATCAATCACGGCGGAGCGTCGGCGGGGAAACTGGAGCGTTTCAGACACTTGGGAGCCAGGATTTCAGGCTGAAAGGAATGACGTACTGCGCGGCTCCTGCCTGTCTGAAATCCTCGATCTGTGACACAAAAAGATATCGGAGCCCCGAGTAAAGGCTGAACTACTTTCGTGTGCAGGCTCCTCTTGACCGCGGCGGTGTCGGGGCGGCGGCGGCGCGGCGCGGCTCAAGGTTAGCGTTGGGGCTGACGCTGATCGATTGATTCTCTCAGAATGTGACCAGATGCACAGATGGAAACAGCCTGAGAGCATCTTTGGGGTCGGGCATCATCACTGTAACCTGCCTCCCCCTCCCCCACTCAGGACCTCTTCATTCTCCGTAATCTCGAAGTTCTGGGCGCATTTTCACTCCCGTTCTCTCCAAGTGTGGATCTGGAAGCAATAGAGGAGCCCGAGGATGCAGGCTTGACAGATTGGCCCCTCAGACTTGTGGGCAGCCTGTTTTGGTTTGTCTGTGCCGTGTTATTGCTTGCGAGGGGGAGTCTCTGGGCCTGTTTCCCTAGAGTAAGCAGCTCCACTTCCAGTGTGGTTTTCTTCCACTCCGGCTCTGGGAAAGCCTTGGACCCCGTCTCGTCTTCCACTGGAGGAAGGGGCGTCAGAAAACCGGGCTTGGAGGTTTGTGTGGAGCAGTCTGGAGCAGAACCTTCAGGCAGGACTGGAGGTCGTCCAAGGCACCTCCTCTTGGCCCCCTGCAGGTTCAGGTCTTCCCCCACGTTCCACCTCTCGTTGGTCCCAGGATCGCCTTCATACTCGGAGGAGTGGGATGGCCCCTTCTCCTCCGCCTGCTCCTCGGGCGTTTGCCCCTTGTTTCCAACAGAGTCCGTGTGAGCCCTGGCTTCAGCTGAAACAGCAGAGGTCACCTTCTGTTCAGAGCTGGACGCAGTCTTGTTTGGACTCGATTCTGCAGCTCTCTGCTCCTCTGTTTGGTTTGTGAGAGCTGCTCTCTGGCCGATCTCTTCCAGTTGGACACTTGCTTGTTTGGCTCTGCAATTGGTAAAAGGATAAGAGACCAGATACTTGAGCATCCTTTCTGACTGGAGGGGCTGGAAAGTTCTACATTAGATCATACTCACATCTTTTGAAGCGCAATCTTCTTTGTTTTTGCGGCGCTGGTTAAAGGATCTTGGGTTTCTCCCGCTCTGGAAAAATATTCGGACCTGCTTTGTTCGCTCTGCTCGGTCTAGAGAGGACAAACAGAATTGGTATAAACACAAAACATTATTTTTGGCAACTCTCGGAACATTCTGTCTCCACCGCAGCCTTTTCTCATCATCTGCCGTTATCAGAAAGGAGAAAACAACCATAACATTACTGCAAAGCCGTTCTGGAATGACCGATTATCTACTTCATCAAGTTTAGATAAATAAGGTTTCATCTTTGTTTTCTCTAATGGTAATCTAACAACGCTAAAAGAAGAGCCCCCCCCCCTTAATGCGATCCAAAGCAACCACCTCAAAGGCTTTAGAAGATTGCCAGCCCAAGTGTGAGGTGGTTTCATGGCCTCCTCCTGAGGCTGGCAGAGATGCTGCAGCCCAGGGCTGAACAGTGATGCAGTGTTGAAACAGCGATTTACAGCAGCACAATTAACAGAGGCAGGAAAACATCAAGCAGGGCTTTGAAAAACGAGGTGGAGTAAAAGTATTCATGGACATCAGAAGCTTCTCAGAAAACCAAAGAGAAACATTTGCCTGCATTCACGTCTGCTTGTTCTCGGATGAAAACGAGCAGCGTTGAGCCGGTGTTAACGCAGAAATTATTACTTGTGACGGACCTTTTTGTCGTTTTCCCTCCCGGCAGCTGTGAGAGGCAGTTTCATGGGTGGCTAACTGGAGCTCAATATACACAAAGACGACCCTCTGAAGCAGAACAAGGAGCGGGCTGAAGATGGAATCTCATCAGCGTGCCCTTAGGAGGCCACTAATAAAGGTTGATCACAAAGCTTTTCCTTGAGTGACCTTAAACGGGCACAATTCATGAAAGAACCAGCCTCTGCGGGTAAATTAGGCAGAACATGACGGTTGGCTGCTTGTTAATTTTTCAGATTTAGTGAATCTAAAGAGTATTTTCACATAATTATGGGAGGATAAGCTCAACACTGCTCCATCATTTCAGCACATTAACCATTCGAACGGCTCTTCCTGGGTAGAGAACCAGCTGAGACTCACGTCTATTTTACAACATATCCACCTGGTCAACTGCTTGAGATATCGATTGAATTCTTAACGTCTCTGTAAACTGTGATTAGACCTAAAGGATGCAATGTTTCCTAGCAGCAGAGGACCTCCGCACATAACCGTCCTTCCTTTTCACTCTTAATCCCAACAAACTGAGCTTGAGACCAGAGAAAAAGTCACAGGATCATAAAAGTCAGGGAGATCCATATTCCAGAAACCACAAACGTCAGCACTATATTTCACAGTAATTAATCTAATCCCTTCTGAGATATCTCAGCCTGTGGATGTTGAGGTTCCTGTGATGGGAATGATGAGACGAGGGGGTCAGGCTGCGTGAATAATCAGGTCTTCCCCAAACGTTCCTTTGACCAACCTAAAGTATCTGCTTAACATTAATGGAAATCAGTTTAATAGCCAATAAAATGGTTCAGTGTAAACCACCAAAGACAGTCCAGCACTGCAGTTCACACACACGGACTGTTACAGTGGGAAAATGCAGACAGAAGGAAGTTCAGTCCTGGAAAATGCGGTCACTGGGTTTATTTAATATTCACTGTTTTCGTACGTTACAGCTGAATGTTTTGGTAAAATGATCAGGGTGCCTCCTCCTACAGAGAGCAGCAGTGTGGTCAGCCCTGACCTCTACCTACTCGCCATAAAGACAATAGAGTCATTAGTGTTTTACCACATGCTATAATACCATCAACGCACAATCTGACACAAAAGGAAAATAGGTAATTGTCCCTAAATGCAAGGTCAAGCTGGGCCACCGTGGTTCCACACTGGGAGCCCAGAGATCTGCTGGAAGGTGAGGCTGGGCAACAGGAGAGAAGGTGGTGATGAAAGAAACCAGGGACAAGAGAAGAGGGGCATTTAGGAGGGTAACAACAAAAGCAGGAGACAGCCCCCAGCCCCCCTCCCACTGGGAGTAACACTGCTGGACCTGAACTGTCTCCCCATCAAGCACACAAACACAAGAATCCTCACACAGGAAGTTCTCCACAGGCTGCTCTTTGTGTGCAGATGGAGCCTTGCTGTAGTGTGTGTGTGTGTGTGTGTGCGTGTGTGTGTGAAGGGGGGGCTACCAGCCTCATGACCTTTCACATCCAAAGCGATGGACACTGGGCCACGACACACGTTCACCAGCGCTCACATGCCGCCATTTGCATGGTTATGCCTTGATGTGTGTTCTCCACTGTTTAATATGAATAAATGCTGTTTGATAGTGAACTTGAAAGAAAGATCAACAAGAAGCCAATGGGAGGCTCGCTGGGAGAGTGAGGTGCCTTTTTGTTCCTGTCGGCACGGCTTCAAAGGAGCAAGAGAAGGAGAGAGGGAAAGAGTCGAGGAATGGCAGAGAAGAAGCAGGATAAGGGGAAGGGGTTGGATACACAGAGCAGGAACGGGAAAAACAGAAGGGCAGACAGAGAGAGATTGTGCCGATCCAGTGGGATCAGATATTCTCTATTTAGTAACTAGAGATTAAAATTGCTGAAGAAACAAGGAATGAAAGAGAAAGAGATTGTGCATGAACAACATTGGTCGTGGATAAAACTGTGTGCATTGTGTTTGTGCAGAGGTGGCCCAATCAAGGAGTGATGCAAACAATGGCAGAGAAAAAGAGCGAGCCTCTTGAAACAGGAGGGAGGGACGGTGGTAAAGAAGAACCTCTGCCCGCCGCCAGCCAGTCTGTGCGCCCACACAGGCCTGCAAAACACTTCTTGTGATGCAACACGTAAAAATACAGCGGCAGCTCCGTCGCGGCAACACGACTCAACCAGAGCAGCAGCATGAAGACGGAGAATGTGGGTGAGCGGGACGAGGGGAAAGGAGCGGGGGGACGGGAGAAAGGCGAGCAGATCCGGTGGGTTTGAGGCTGCAGAGGTCAGAGATGCTTCTCCACTCAGCACAGCAGCATTGCAAATTGGAGCTGAAGCTAAAACAGAAAAATTCCCAGGAAAGAAGCCCAAGATGACACAGACCAGCCCAAAACCAGCTAAACGCTGCCTAAAATATGGGCCGAGCCTTCGGGTGATCAGGTGATGCTAGAGCACTGACGTGTCTTCATAAAAGAACAGCTATCTCTGAACCCGTTAGTGACACAAGCGCCTCCTGTGGAGGTGAGGCTAGTTTACAAATTCCACCTGCGCTCCACCTACTCAGCTCCCAGAGGAACCACGGCCTGTTTGTCTCGGCTCACCACAAATTCTAGGCAGCAGTCAACAAACATGCACGGGCACATACACACACAGACAGATTCTATCTCCAACAATGGCCACGACTCTCGGATCCACCCATGTTCAGGGATTAAGGCGAGCTTTAACTGCACTTCCGACAAATCAAATGGTTTAAACAGGGCCTGAACGTAGCCCTGTTTTTTTGGCCTTGGCTGTGGGGAGACGGGCAGACACTGGCTGCCTGGGAAAGTACTGCTGCTAGCTGTTGTGAGCTGTGAGGAACAGAGGTGCGCTGAGGTCATGAGCAAACACACAGGCCTGTCCAGGGCTGAGGAGAGGAGGGGGACTGGAAACACATCTGCGCTGCCTTTGATCCAACCTTCTGCAGCCCAGCACGCCACTCACCTCAGCTGCCCACTCTCTGCCTGACTACAAAACAATGGCCACGAGCCTAAAAATGAGCTCTTCCTTCCCATGCCGCCCTCCTCCGTGGCGGTGCTGACTCACAACGGGAACAACTTTGCTCCTCTGCAAATAGAAATAAAATATAAGAAGAGAGGGGGGAGAAAATCCTACTTCTTATGCAGTGAAGTCAACAACATCATCCATCATTATCCAGTGGACAAAGCAGATCATGAGGGTTTTGTGTAAAGAAAAGATAATTGTGTTATAAGATTAATTTCGTTGTGTAATGGATTTACACTGTAGCTTTGTGTGTGTGTGTGTGTGTGTGTGTGTGTGTGTGTGTGCATCAGATAATGACGACACGTGTGAGAACTCATATTTCCTGCTGTCACACACATCCAACCCTATGAAGTCCGTGTGTGTGTGTGTGTGTGTGTGTGTGTGTGTGTGTGTGTGTGTGTGTGTGTGTGCCGGCCACAGGACTCATGGAAACCTTGGTCAGAGTCACTGAGTGCACGGAGGCTGGAGAAGCTCAGGGACCAATGTGCACGTGCGCTGCAGTGGTTTCACTACAGAAACAAGATAGGCTCTATTTAATGGTGGAGCATTCTATTGCATTCCAATTACTGTATGAAGAGCTGAGCTGAACTTTCAGTCGGGTCAGAGTCGTATAAAATGTTTTGGTGCTGTGCGGCTATAAATCAGTCTTAACACAGTTTTAACTGTTTATGGCTTTAACTTTTATATCATACATTACCAATGACTTCTAGGAAAAATTACACTTTTAAAAATGGTCCAGTTACTCATTTAATGTGTCTGCTTGGACCTGCTTTAAGGTGGAGCTCATTGGGACTGTTATTAACTGTTATTAACTGCTATTAACAAGCTTATTCAGTTTTCAGTAATGTTCCCTTAGATGATGTTCAGGCATCACAATATTTAATGAAGGGTTGGCGTTCAAATAAGGTTCGGAACTTAAATGTAGCAACAGGCGACATTCAGCACATTTGAGTGTGGGAGGGAAAGAATGTCCTTCATGAGACAAAAAGTCCAAACATGATGTCACCTTAGCTGCCTCAAAACATAACCTCCTGACCGTGTGAGAACTCACTTGATGAGTCTACATTTCCACTGTGGTTCAGGATTTTTGTTCTCTAACTCACCCCAACGTAATCAAAACAACCAAACCATAAAGCCATAAATAAAGGACAACATAGCATGAGCAGAAGGACGGCTCTCATGGCCTTGGGAGAAGAGAAGGAGGCTTTTTTAAACGGTCAGCAAAGTAACATTCCAAAGCAACATTATTAGCGTATTTTACACTGGAGCCGCCACTCGCGGCCGAAACCTTCTTCATTTTGAAAAGAGTCCCATTATGGTGCCGTAGGAGAGACTGTGGGATGTAAACAAACAATAGTTTTTGTCATGTGAAAGGCTTCAGCCTCTCTGTCTGGTCTCTTTCCCCTGAAAACCACGTATGAAGCTCGGTTTGTGGGCGCTCCACCACAAAGACACCCACCCTCACATTCCCTCTGCTTGTCCTGAACCACATCCTGAGGAGAGGAACGCGATGGACGGCGTCGCCTCCTCCAACTGGAAAAATGGTTACACAATGTGAACTTTTCACTGACGGTGCTGCTGCGCCACTAAAATGTGACAGTCGTTAGAAACAACAGTGCAGAGGGTGCGCGGAGGTTTCACAGCGGGCTGCTGACGATCCTGGGGCGTGGCGAGGGACGCGGCTGTCCTTTATGGGACTGCCAAGGTGAGAGGCTTACATTACCGTTTCCCAGAATGCACTGGGGAGACTGGGGTTGGAGCCCAGCGGCCAAAGATATCTGTAATAACTATGTAATTAGTATTAGACCTCGGCAGGGGTCCAAACCCTTATCTCTGACTCACCGTTCTAGAACACCACACAGGTGAGCCAAACAGGGACACAACAAGAGCGTGACAACTTTTATTTCACGCTAGACTGATGATTGCCGCGTCCTGCCAATGTCAGCACTGAGTGCGGTGCCACAAAAATCCTGGATTAAAGCCACGCTGCTCTTTGCTCTTCCCCATTTTTTCCAAAACACATATTTTTGCGTCTGTGTGAAAATTCTTCTAGTATGGCGACTTTAGTGGTGGCTATACTCTGGTTAAGCATCGCTGGGGGGGGTTTCAGCCCTGCCATGTTTAGGTTTGGGGTGAACTGGAAGAATATTGGTTGGAGTGACTTCGTAGAGACCCCCACCAACCCTCACGTAAAGAGGATCAGCATAAATAAAGCGAGAGGACAATTTGGCAACGCATCCCAGTAATAACACACAGAGCCGAACAGGACATTTGCCAAGGGACTGGAAGAGGAAATCGAGGAGTATAAACAGCACTCACTGTGGCCAGGCTCGGGTTTCCATGGTGTGCTGAGGCATCCTCAGGACAGCTCACACACACAACGTAGCGCTCAGGAAACACACGCAAATCTGGAGGCAGAGCGGGGAAACAACGCAGGCCGTGCAAGTTAATATGTGGGCACACCTCTAATTATGAGTGCAAACACGTCGCAGTTTCAGGGTAAAAGGAGAAAAGGGCAGTTTACAGATAATTGCAGAGATTTAGGAGCCACGGAAGGAAAATGAAATATTAGAGCATTTTAAGTTAGCCATGGGAGTAAAATAAACTCTTTCATCAACTTCAAAGGCCGATGCCATTTACCAAACCAACATTTATTACATGGTAATTACATTGTGAGAATAAATCCAACTGACCTAAACACCAAATTGGTGCTGTCTCTTTTATTGCCAACTGTAGTTAAAAAATATATATTTACTATGAAGCACTTTCCAAAGCTTTGGATTAAATGAAAAACATTTTGGAGATGATAAACTCTTTCGTTCAGCTCAGCAGCCTAATTATCTATCTGCGTCTGCTTGTTGTGATCACAGATTCAAATGTCACCATAATCTTTGGCTTTGTTGCAAAGAAAAGCCCAGATTTTGAAAAAGCAATCGGAAATTACAGTTTCCTATTAATGAATAAAGCTTTGGACCTTTTGCAAACTTGCCTGGAAACATTTTTAAGCACTTGTTTCACTGCTAACTGAGATTTTCACACAGCTAAATTAGACAACCAAACCAGGCTATAACTGGAGAGTGGGTCTAACATCTGTAATGGACCCACTGAGAGAAGCCTGAAGGGGCCTTTACACCCAGGCCCTGGGGATCCCACATTAACTTTACTGACAGGAAGAGAGCCATGTCAATCCCATGAAAAGGTGGCCGAGGGTCACGGGCACTTGATGGGCCATAGAGATAGATTCTCCCCACCCTCCAATCTTTCTCCTGCTTTCAGTAGCCTCTCAAGGGAACCACTTAATGGTGGCCTGTTCTCAGCAACACCCTGAGCAGGTAGGGACAGGACATAAAAATAAGTGAGGGGGAGAAAAATCAACAGAGAGACCACAGATGATGTGCTCATAGTGTGGGAAGCCTGGCTGCTTATGACTCAATCTATTTTGATTCATTTTAAGGATTACTGAGGATTTATTGGAAGAAATGGAGCTTACATACCCCCATGGCGCTGCCTGGCGATGCATCTGAGGTTGCTGTGCCGCTTCATGAAATTGGCTACAAGAGTGAAGCTGTTCCCTAAAAAAAAAGATCATTTTATTTCCAACTTTTGTGCACATTATTGTCGTCTTTTATTTAAATTTACACGCTTACACACACTAAAACGTCCAATTAACCTTAAAGTGGTCAGTGCAGGTGTCAACAAAACCCCAAAGTCCCTTGGTGAATTCATCACGCTAAATCTGCGTTTGTTGAAGCAGCCTCCCAGTTTGGCACATGGGCAAAGACACCGTGGTCCAGGTGGCTGCTCCAGGCCAGCTGCACCGTCCAGAAATGGAATTTGTTCAGTTCTAGCAAAGGCCAAGCTAACCCGCCATGTGGTTGTTCTCGCTGGGAGCCTGGCGGAAACACGCTCTCCCCTTGGTACCAACCTGAACCAGCTTTTGATGAGCTCACTCTAAGGTCAAACCCTGCTTGACTTAACCGTGACTTAACCGACTTTCCCTCACAGATGTTATCATATCACTGTTGACTTTGGGGAATTCACGATCTGTGTCCTAATGTGAGGATTACACATCTAACACCGTTTGAGGAGATCCCGACCTTTTGTTCTCAAAAGTCCCTGGACAATGTCAAGCATGCCGAGTTGACAGGATGAGGGGATGTTCTTTACCCTGCAACAACACTGACAGGTGCTCAATAACATCAGGAAGTCTCTTGCAAGTCGACCTGCTTTACCCTGTGTTTGCACAGTGCGGGCTCCATGCTAAAAGGCTCTGGCCCCCACAGGTGGGAGGCGAGCCCTTATGAAGTCCCCCAGCTGATGTTAGCGGATGTCATTTCATTATCATCCTCACAAAAAGGCAGTCTTGTGGGTCTCTGGGTAATGACATGCCATCATATTGACAGGTGGCCACCAAACCGCCGCAGGTGAACACTTAAGTCCACTGTTCAGTGATTAATGGCACCACCTCGGCTTTCATTTCCCCCCCGCCTCTGAAACCAGGGTCAGCAATCTCGTATAAACCTTTACAGAATGTAAAAGAAAGGTAAAACAAATCCTCTAAGGCTCCACTAAATTACCATTAAGGGTGTTCACAAACATGATAAACCGTTACCTAGGTGACGAGACAAAAGCGGGTCTGCAACACCTAGAGTGTGAGAATCTGCCTCCTCCTTGTGAGTGTTTGTGCAGCAATTTAAGTATATGCAAATTTACAGTGTTATTTTAGCGGGGATTTGTAAAAACACTTTAAATCTAGAAAAAGACAAAACTAGAATTTACATACTGCTGTATAATAACGACGTCAGTAATTTGATTAGTAGTAGAGGAATGAGAGCCATAGTGTCGTTTATTAAGGTGAAATACTTCAGGGTACAAGGTCTCATATAAAAGAGTGATTATTATTGATTATTATCTCCCTTATTATCTGACCTTCCTGCCATCTAATCAGGGCGTATATGGGAATGCACCAACAGAGACCCTCTCAGATGAATAATAAATAGAGGTTATCATTATTATTATTTACATCTTGCTTCATCAATGGAGAGATTGTGTTATTTTGTGGGGAAGGCATCATTTCTTCCTGGCTTACATATTAAACTTGCAAACACCAGCGTTTTGTTTAACTGTACTAAAAACATTTAAATTTGATTTGTAGTGTTGCATCATTTTTTAATTACTTTCCATTACACAATTGGCTAAATAATCAAACTGTGTTGCAGCTGGTTTTATTGTGTTGATGTGATGTTGCTGTCTTCAACTATCTGCCGTTTATGGGTGAACTACATACTAGACTGATTTATGATTATGTCATCAGGGTCAAAACAAGGAATACGGACAGAATATTAGAGGTTACATAGTGTATTAGGTAAAGGTTTATGGTGTAAGAAAGATAAAGGACATCCACAAGTCCTATATTAGAAAACCAATCTCAAAATATAAAAGTCAAAATCATGTGTGGTTCCTTCTGGATGTCTGTTGAAGGAGGAATTCTGATCTGCAGCTGTTTTTTCTGCCCATTCTAGGCTCTAGGCGAAGAAAGCATTTTTCATGACACATTCGGGCCTTTCGATGTTTTTAGAAGCACCGATTTAGCTCGTTAGACTCCTTCGCCTCGTGTCTAGCTCCACAACTATGCGCATTGTTTTCCCTGGTGGGATGAGCTTGCCAATTCTCAAGACAAGTTGGACATGGACGTCTGGACCCAGAGTTGGGAACCATTGCAACACCACGGTCGGAGACATCAGCTGCTGCTCCGTCTTTGCAGCGTCCTGCTCAGCACAGAGTTGCTCTTGGCCCCCTGCCCAGGCTCTCTTGTGCTAAAGCTTCCATCCATGTTTCACTCTCACAAACAGTTTGCTAGAGCCTCCTCTGGGAACGAGTGGCCCCGTTTGTGGCAACTGCAGCCCACGGTGGTGCCATACCAGATCCACAGAGCACAGGCGGCTTTATTTGTGGCTCCGTCTGAGGAAGATAATGTTGCTAATTGTTTTGAAAGTCAGTGATATTATGACACGCGACATCCATCAGCGATCCAGCATTCCGTGTTTTTATGGAGGGAGGGAAACATCACAACGACTCGTGCTGCTCGTTAAATGTTGTTAGACGACTGCAAAAAGGCATCGTTTCCACGGAGCTGGTGCCGAGGATAAAGTAGTGGATTTTCAAGATACACGTGCAACTGCACCTAGCTTCCCTATAGCTTTCACCACTTCCTGTGAAAACAGTGAGGAGAAAGAAAAGTCAACAAGCTGAGCAGCATCCAGAGTGACGAAGACTTTAAAATGGAACAGAACTGGGTGAGAGGCATTGGTCCAGGGTCAGAGGTAACCCTGCAGTACAGCCTTCATTAACTTCAGTCGGATCATAAGATCATCAGAACAGCTCCACAACACGTGACCGGCGTCTCCCCACCATCTGTATCCCTGACAGTCTGCACTATTGTGACTCCTGCAGGAAGACCAACGAATTTCCTCACATTTTCTAGATATGCATCATATAAGTTCTCAGAATGGGAAAAAGATCTCCAAAAAAAACGAATTAAAACCTGTTACACATAAAGGTTGTCAGCCCCGGTGTACATGTGGCTCTGCAGGTTTGGCATCGATTAGTAAAAATAAAGACAATTTCCAGCTGTATATACCACATTTTATGCGTAATAGTATCAATGTGCCATAATTTAATAGCAATGTAGAAGCTGTAGGTCAGGAGAGCTGCATTTCCCACGCAAACTCCTTCATGAACAAGAGTTGAATCAGCAGGACAGTCAGACATCAGTGCCTGAGAATCCTGCTCTTTGGAAGTCTCTGCTTTGATGTGGACCCCCTCCCTCTGTCCTCAAGTGTGGGTGGAGGGTCGAGCTCAGCGAGACAAAGAGAGAAAGAGAAGGAGGGAGGGAGAGAGGAGGAGAGAAAGAGGGAGATGGGTATGAAAGCGAACGAGGAAGTTGCCCACGTGTAAGTGGGGGTTTTCCTGGAAGGACATCGCTGTGTGTGTGTGTGTGTGTGTGTGTGTGTGTGTGTGTGTGTGTGTGTAACTACAGCCTCAGTGGAGAAATGTGTCTTATCATCCTGCACAATGTCCACCTGAAACAATATTTGCACATGAGTGTTCAATTTAACATTTGGGTGACCCCTTCATCAGTTACAAAATACGCCGCAGCATGGTAGCTCAGGCCAGCCCATAATGCAGCGTGTGACTAACGTGGCGGGGAGCTTTTGGGGGCAGAGCACAAGCTAAAATAATCTAATAATTCTCAATAACATAAGATGATGAGAGAAATAAAGCCACAGTAGAAAATATCAGATTTAAGAATCATTCTAAGTTAAAGAATCCCAAAGGTCAGAGCTGTGCTGAAGCCAGACAGTGTTTACATTAAAGGGCGTAGAGGAAGAGGACGATGCCAAGTGATTATGAAGATGATTAATGTTGGGCACATGTGGATTTGAGTTATGCACTCTGGTGGCCTTTCAAAACTTGGATAAAGGTCTTGCTGGGTCTGCTTGCTGGGTCTTCACAAGGTCTGCTGACGTGGGCTAACAGACCAAACAGATGATCTGCAGCACAGAACCAGCACAGGTTCCGGTTTAAGGAGAATCCTGCTTGATTAGAGTAACACTGGTATTGTACAAAGGATTCAAAGATTAGGGAAATTATTGGTCAATGTCTGACTCTTCACTGTTACCTTTTGGGAGTTGTGGCATTTTATATGTCAATAGAAAGGAACCATTCCAACCATCATTAAACCTGCTCATGTAGCTCACACAGCTCGTGATATTTGTGACATGGTGAACCCGTTAATCTTTTTTGACAAGAAGAGAAGAAACATTCTGCATTAAAACTGATTCTACAGTGTAGATGGTGTAATCTACAAATCTTAAATGTTCAAATATTCACAGAATTAAGCCTCTGTTAAAGCTGCCCAGGGGCTGATGGGGGCACATGACACCGGCTGTCCGCTTTAAAAAGGAGCAAAGACGGGCAAAAACAAGGACGGCCTGTGAAACATTTCAGTGATTCCTAAAGCGAGGCGTTCTGCTCAGACTGAGCATGACTCCAGGAGAGCGTGTGCCATCTCCCAAACCAGACTGTGGTAAAGAGAACAGTCACATGAATGAACCAGAACCTTATAATAGGGGAAGAGCAGTGCTGTGTGACAGCTATGGTGAAGATTACAGCTGTGACCAAGGAAGAGAGCGCAGCAGATCCTGAGAAACACTGAGGACCTCAGGAACACAGCAAACATGGGCAACAGTGAGCAGCACAGAAGAGTTAAACTGTCTGCACAATGGTAGTGAGTCAGATTGTCCTATGTGTTGTTGATGACTCAAGCCAGGGGCTTTCAGGAAAGATTTAATGGACCACAGCAACGCCACAAAGTGCGGGGGAACGGGGTTGCACTGCAGGGGCCGGCGGAGGGAGGGCAACAGTGGAGAAGAAAGAGGGGATGGCAGACTGGAGTGGATACACAGATCAGGATCCATTTCCAGCCCGGGCTTTGGAATTCCTTTGTTCCTGCAACAGGTCTCCGTCCCCCTCCCGCCTTTCCTTAATCCCAGCAGGCCTCACACCCAGTAACACAGAGCTGTGCAGGTAACTCTGCCACAGGCATGCCTCTCTATTTACAGAGCAGCCCCCCATAGCAACCGCGGGCACAAATAGTCATAGTGGTGCTGCTGTGACGTCTGTAAATTGCTGGAAGCTTGACACATAATCATTCGCTATAAACTCTTGCTCTGTTTATGCTTGTACATTTCCTGCACATGAACCTCCGTGTAGCCTCTTTCTCACACACGCACGCTAACAGTATATTTTAAGAGTACAAAGATGTCGGCAGGTGGTTCCACTACCCACCCGTGTCACTCTTCACACATCATCCACAAATCGGAGGGAGATGACAATTTGCAAACACATTCTCCAACAGTAAAGCAATCCAGCAACATTTGTGCTTTTCCTGCCCTAGCTGTGGCCAGGCTGCCTTAAGCCCCCTTCACAGGGCTGCCAAGAGGAGTCAGTGGTACACTGTGCAGGGATCGCAAAGCCCTCTCCCACGGCTATTAGTGACCATTCATCTGGGAAGCCTGGGAAAATGCCTCTCCAGCCTGCCGTGGCCATGGGGAAAGAGGCTGGCAGGTGTTCCCTCCCCATAAGCCCTGGCACCTGTGCGGGGAGAGGAAGAAGGAGCTGACTCTGCCATGGCTTGAAAAAATGATCTCAAGGTACCACTTTGTGCAGGGAGGTCCTGTGAATTTTGGTGAGCTTCCCAATCCCAGGACTCACATCACGATGAGGTCTGCATCACCAGGAGAGATCAATACCGTTAAAAGCAATGAGGCATCTGTTAATGTGCTTTGGCAGGCGGATGGCATGTTAGCTAAACCCGTGTAAAATCGGCCTTCTCAGTTTACGCTACACTGTATATACACACACAAATACAGACAGGATGGAAGCAGCATCAGTATCCCCTGGAGGTAAAGCAAAGGCACACCAGGAGTATAGTTACATTGCAAACTATCACCAATTCAAGTCTCGGGTAAAACTGGGATGTCATTTCACCTTTGCAGGCTGGTTTCCTCCACGCCTGAAGCGTCTTGACTCCCGCTGCCACGGTTTCTGAAATATCATCTCACATGTTCCTCAAAGCACCAATTATCATTTCAAGCATGTACTTAGGCTGAGAAATGTGGACGTGTTCGTCACGATCTACCAGGGACAAGCCTCTCCCAAGCTCTAAAGTCAAGCATGTCCATTTTGCCTGTCTAGAGCCAAGATATTTGGTGGGAAAAGTTCCTTCTGTTCATGTCTTTGAAAACATAAATAAATCACATGGCTATGAGCTAATCATGAAGTCTCAAGCAGCCTGGGTACAGAAGAGGGGGGCTGAGGGTTGACAGTTGGACACTGGCCTCCATGGCCCAGTTCGGAAGGAATGACTTACAATTCCACTGGCAGAAGACGAAAGATAAATCCCCCTCTGACATATTCATTGGGTGCTATATGCACACACATATGCATCCAATAAGGCACACAGTGCATATCTGAATACACTGACCCATGGAGATGACTCAGAGCCGCATACTTGGACCCTGGAATGTTAAAAACTGTTGATGGCTCATTTGAAATGCCAACAGCTGAGATTGGTTGTGCTGTGTATACTGCTGTCCATCGGCAGAAGCCCTTGTGATTTCACACTGGCACCAGCTCAAACACCACCTCATAGGAGCACAGAAACACCCCCTCCTCCCGTAACATCCCATAACACCCCATACACCCCATACACCCCATACATCCCATACACACAGACGCATGGCCGTACACACACAACTCCTGAAGCTTAATGAGACGCAATGCAGCCAAAATCTGTGCAGGATAAAGTACCAGAAACCCGGGTTCAACATGAAAATACGCTAATACGTAATGTTGAAAAGATATTTTGGTTAAAATCAAAGTCTGGTGGTTTACAGTAATAGAAAATAACCATAGCACCAAAATTACCCAAACTTGACTAAATGTACTCTATCACATTCCATTCCCACTGGGAAAAACAGCGGCAGGCTTCTGGCACTCTGAAAGTCCAGCAAAGATTAGCAGGTTAACATTTGACCTGATTGCAGAATTGATGACCCCATGCTTAATACCCACCCTGAGCTTTACTGGGTTTCCCTGGAGCCTGAAGCTTGTCCTCCTTTTTTAAGAGCTCCCACTTGCTCGCCTGCTTTTCACAGTCAGTCTCCACCTTTACTGCTCTGCCTCCTCCCTCACAGGGGACAACAAAAAGATCAGGAATGTCATTACGCTCACTTAAGACCTTTAATGGGACCCCAGCTCACGAACTGTGCGGGCCTGCTTAAGGCACCGTATCTTTTCATGTTCTGAGAACAAATTACACGATATGATATGGAGTCATGTTCCAATGGTTCCATTCTTCTGGCAGCGCTAAAGGAGCTCATCATTTTTACATGCATATTTCACCAGTGAAACGCCGATAGTCTCCTGTTCACGCGGTAGGTAGGGGGAGCAGGGTGTGCACCAGTGCACGTGCATGTGTGAGCCTCAATCTGTGATCTCCATCATTAGAGGTGTCTGTCTCTCCTCAGTCTGTCACGGGCAATATGAGACAGGCTTTCCAGTAACTTTACACTGTCAGCCTGTTCACACCTAGCCCAGGGGAGGATATGTCGCTCCAGCGCACTGTCGCAGCCCGGCCCCCTCACCGGCGCCGCCACGTTTAACAGAAGCACAACCACACTGGATCCAGCGTGCCTGCTTGTTAATGCCGTGTGTTTATTAAGAATGAGACAAAGGTGGAACATGTGCGTGTGTGCGCGGGTTTCGGTGGATAAAAAGACTAAAGTGGAAGCTAAGTAGTGTGAGAGACAGATTTGCAGCCACGGGAGAAACTTTATGGGGCCGCCTGCCCTGTAATCCCACTCTCACAGTCATGCCTGCCCTGCGGAGCAGGCCCACTTTAACTGCCCTTAACTGCTACCTGTGACAAACCTGTCTGTCGAACAACAGGCAGCTGGGGGCCTCCTCTGAAACCCATTTCGCTCTGCTTCAAAGGCATGTGTGTGGGTGGCTCCGGGAATGTGCGGACATTTAATGGAAAGGGAGCTATAGAATTGTCTGGTTTTGCCACAGCTGCCTGATTTTTCTGTACACATATTACAGCACAAATGAGAGCAAAAACAAACTGCAGCCTTCAAAATTACCTGCTTGGACTTTATGCCAAGTTAAACACTGCAACACAATGTAAAACCTCCCATTAGGTCCCACCTTGGGTGTAAAGAGCTGCTGTGTTCCAACTGGTTCTGCTGCCTCGACTCCCACACTCCCAAATAAGGCAGCCATTAATTTTCTCCTGGATGATGTTTTATAACTGCACCGTTCCTGCACAGCGCTCGGCAGTGCACCAACAAACAAATGCTGCACTATCACTGCTGAGAAAGTGCATAAATAATGGGAGTGAGCTCACAGCCAAAGCAAACCTTTCTATCTGCTGAGGAGCTGATAGCAGTTGCAGCTAACACAAAGACAGGGAGGACAAAGTTGACTACAATCAAGAGGAAAGAACAACACTGGAAGCCAAGGACAGTTTGATTAATTTATGATGATTTCCAAAGAACAATTTGAACTTCCAGCATGACTGGTTGGTCAAACCTTCAGGGATGTAATCATGACGCATGAAATGATGCCGACCTGTTTAGTCTCTGCTCTCATACTTAGAATGTTTCTTTGTTTTGGTCGCAAATGAAAGATGTCGTAGCTGACAGATTAATGGGGACATGTCATGAATTACTGCATCAAGTATCACATTTTTACCAGGTAATCGTGTAGCAACGGCAATTCCAACATAAAACAAACACAAGTAACACACACAAGGGCTCAGAAACAACAACAACCTGTCGAACTGGTGCAGAATCAGTTTCATTGTTTAGAAGTGTTTGTGGCTAGAACAGTATCTTGTAGGTGACCATATGACTTGAGTTACACTGTGATTACCTTTCACAAATAAAGGCGAAGCAGGTGCCAGCACATTCTTGTGTTTGGGTTGTCTTCTGCTGTAGAGGGACTCTTCGCACTGTTTAACTCTCTGGCTCAGGGCGTCTCGCACCACATCTGTAACCTCCTGCAAATGGTGTCCAGACATTTCAGGAGACATGTTTTGGTGGTCAGTGCTGACAAAATCCATGTACACAAGCCACATCGCCACCGTGTAGGTGGAGAGGTGAGAACGGTTTTGGGCTCCAAGTCTTTGTAAATTCCGTGTCACAGTCGTTTAAAGACCCCCAGCAGAACAGAAGCCATATATTCATTCACACCCTCACCCTCTTCTCTGTCTCTGTACCTCAATGTGGTCCTCAGTAAACCAGCTGGTGTCCTCTAGGCCGCCCAGGGGCAGAACGTGGAGATCCACCAGCACGGCAAAGTTCCCACACTGTAACACAAAGGAGAGGCAGAGCCGCAGGTTGCTGAGGGGCATTGAGTTAACAGACAACAAAGGAAATCAGAGTGTGGGTGATTGACAGCCAGACAAACCACAACGACCCCCTGCATCCTCAAACATCACCCCAGGCACCTCAGTGTTGTCTCATCCCTCCTGCTTTTCTGTCCTGCCACCTCTTTACCAAAAAATAAATAAAAATCAAGCTTTACCCATCACCTCAATTTCCCCTCATCTCAGTGTAAAACCGGCGTTTTTGTTCTCTGGGCTGGGAAATGCATCTTGTTGCCTCACATCAAGCGGATGGAAGCAAATTGTCTAAAACTGCACAATCACACATGTGATGATCAGAACAAGACAGATGACTTCATATCAGAATGGCTACAAAACCTCCGATCATCTCTAAACACAGAGCACGTACATCATTTTGCTCCGCGACAGCTTTTTAACATAAGGCTGTGGAACGCTGACTGGGGGACTACAGAGCAGATTCCTGGAGAACTATGTCATGGTGTCAGTGACACTAAGCTACAACGGACGAGGAGGCCAAAAATGCCGCGGCTGCTTAACTGGCTGTTACATCTTTCTCAGGCTAGCCTGATTATGGCTAAGACATGAGCGCAAAGGCGGCCTGCAGCAGAGAACAAAAGGACGCAGGTCTCGTGTGAACCTGGCCTCTCCCTGGACAGGGCGTAATGGCTGGATTCAGACCACCCACATGACACTGAGGAGCACCAAGCCATGGCCCAGAACCCAACAATGAAGCTGCAGCAAAACCAAGAGAGTGAACATGGCAGCAAAGGCGGGCACAGACGTCCAGCTCATGGGGCAGAGCTGGAAGAGACACACATTCATTTAGTCAGGGGGAATACCTTCAGACAAAGAGCTTTGTCTTCAGGCAGACTCGTCCCTCTGTGCTCAACGATTGCACACAGATGACTAAACGCTGCCGTCCCAACTTGAGAGATGCTCTTTTGGCTCCTGCAATGATGCAAGAGATTGAAAATGGGGGGGGGGGGGGGTGCAGCAGGGGAGGGAGGCCCGTGTTACAGTTTGCTTTAATTCAGCACACAGGCCTAAACTTCATAACCCTGATGGCTTCTTTATCTGAAGAAAGAAGGTTAGCCCTGAGATCAAAGGGAACAGTTTCATCCGTGGTTATAAAACTGTAGTCGTGCCTGGAGGCTTTTGTCGAGTGACATTAAATGGTTAAATGCTAGCTTTGATCATATGAAAAGCTGCCTTTTTTTCTCTGTGAGAGCATTTTCCCTTCTCATCGTCTCTCTGCAACTAATAATTGAGAGGAGGCTTTTTCCTCGGGGCCTGAACAGACTCCCAACACGACAGCTGTGGACACCACGGACGTGTAGCAGCTCTTTCTCGACTACTTTCTGGACCGTGCTGGACGGACACATTCCAGACGTATGAACAAGCTTGTTCTGCTGCCTGGACTTGGAGATTGAAGCCATGCAAATATAGATCTCTCCGTGCAAGTTTGCAAGCGTAGGAAAAGTTGTAAAGACAACTGACACAGATACCAGAGCAGGTCCCCCACCCCAGCCGCTCGTTCCATGTGAACGCCCCCGGTGTATGAAATGAGCGCCCGGACTCATCCCTACAGATCCGTACTCTGCCCCATTCTGTTCTTTGTTTCGCAGCGGTCCACGGATGACTGGTGGCCTCAGCTGACAGCCTCCAACAATTACTGATGTGTGGGAAAGCCTGGCAACAGAGGCCAAGACCCCGTCAATCAAAACACGCGGAGCCACAAGCAGATAAACCCCAGGGTGGTTTCATGGGGTTGGACTTGACACAGGCTGAAAGGATGTGGGTACCCTGATGTCTCTAAGGTGGCTCTCACACTGCCCCACACACACACACACACACCCACACACACACACACACAAACATCCCCCCCACACACACACACACACACACACACGCACACAGACACACACTTATTTATCCAATGTCCTGGAACAGTAAGGCCCAAAAGAGACAGCAGGGTAATTCCCTAAAAAGCCTGTGATTGAGTCTGGATGTTGGGCTGAGAGCCAGACATGCTGCGGGCTTTAGACTAACTTCTTTTTATCACATTAGGGTCACAGACTAGACTCAAATGCTAACTGGACATTAATGATAAACACTGGCCTACCTCTTCAACAAAAACAGCATGTGATTAACTGGTTTTCCCAGGATATGGGAATTTTGTTCGGAATGCAAACTAATGCAATCAGACTAATAACAATTCATTTGGTCAGCGAAACTAGAGGCTCGGGGGGGGGCTGGCGCGACTTCGCCCTGAAAATGTTGATCTTTAAGCTTCACGTGTTTAAGCACGACTCCCAGAACCATTACAAGGCCGTTTGTGTTGAGTGTGTCAGATAAGACAAAGAGGCAAGCAAATCTAATTTTACACAAAGACTCTGACTACAATCACATCATGCGCTCTAAATTTGTCCCCCCCCAGGACAAAGAGTGACCTGACCTACGACCTCTGTATCGCCCAGCCACGGCGCCTCTTCAGTAGGAACTCAACATGTAGACGCAGCAACTAAGACGACACTTGAGCAAAGTGATCTGAAAGTAGCCAAATACCTGCTAAGCCCCCTAAAAGAGAGAAAACAAGCCTCAGAAAGTACCAGCGTTAACCCCAACAGGCCCCCGCTCCGCTGCAGCATGTTCCCACCGTCCCAGGCAGCAGCAGCGCAGCGGCACCACCAAATTAAATTCATGAGCTGCGACACATTTAGAGCAATCCTCTGAGCAAGTGTCACTGCTGTTCGAAAGATAAAAGGCCGAGTTTTAGAGGAAGTGGCTCTTTTCAGAGGCTCTGAAATGGGCCAGCACTGCTTTGTTTGCTGCCTTGCTCGGACATTTGGAGTTATGAACAAGGCTGGCGGTGACAGCGAAGCAGCCAAAGAGCGCTACTTAATACTAACTCCTTTATTGTGCTGCCCTTTGTGCGCCGTCACACTGTGGATGAAAAGAAGCGAGTCTTCCTGCAGGCTAAGCTCAAGTTTTCCATCCGAATTCTCCCCACCGTCACCCTGATGTCCCCGCTCCTGGGGGAGAGAAAGAGTTAAGCCAACGAGCAGAAGAAAACAGCACAACAGGAGAGGAGTGCTCCATCCATTCTGCCTGTAAATAAACAGATCTGCAGTCTAAACCAGCGGCAGCTGCTTTCCCTTTCTAGTCGCCGGGCTCTGGTCTCTATCACGCTCAGTTCTAAAAACACTCTCTACCTTCCCTTATCTCTCCCCCAGACCCGCTTCTCTATCCTCCCGACTGTGCTGCTCCAGGTTGGGCACAGGGCCCAAACTCTTCAAGCGGCATCGCCCGCCGCCCCTCCTCGCTGCCCTTTGCCATTGCTATCGCGCTGTATAAGAACCAGACCCTCTCGGACTGCACTTAGCTCAGAGGCTAACACTAACCAGCCGCAGATGTTTATGCTGGGAGAGAAGGAGCAGCAGATGCAGTCTCACTCAATAAAACTTGCATCTCTCCCACTCTCCCTTTGTCTCCCTCTTTTTCCAACTTTTTTTCCCTTTTTGCAAGTCTGCAAAAAGGGAAAGAAAAAAAACCCGGGGGAGCTCTTTAGATCTGTGGGTGTAACAAGCTTCTCGCTCATTTTCCAGCTCCTTCTGAGTCACCTGGGTTTCCCCTTAAAAATGCTTTTCCCTAAAAGAAATCAAAATAATCCCTTTTCCTCAAGACTGACAGATACCGGGTGGTCAAGGCTGACCCTCATTATTAAGCAGCCAAACACTATTTGCAGAACATTCCCAGAGGTGTTTAGTGCAGGAAGCTCCCTTGATTCAGGAGAATGTTAGCACACCTGAGTCGTAGTCATTTGATGATTTAAAAACAAAGAGAGACAGCCCAAGAGTGGAATTCCAGCAGCAAGAACAGACAGGAATATCTCCAGGTAACACTCGGCAAACAAAACTCCACCAGGGACATCCGTAAGATATTGGTATACAGGAAGAGAAGGGGTTGACCTGGTTAGGAAATGCAATGTGGCCCTTTGAAGGGATGAAATGGCCCTTTCTAAAGCCTCCAACGGACTTCCCAAGTTGGAAAAGGTCCGAAATGTTTCTGAGACTGCGATGTTGTTGCACAGCCGTGATGTGTGGTCTGATCCTGAGCTCATCTATAGAGTGACAGCAACACTAACCAGCATGTAAACCTCTGACATTAAACTGCTCTGCAATTCCTCAATGTTTTATTCGTTAAAGACTTCTGTCGCGCCCCAGATTAGATGGTTAGAAAGGGAGCAGTGCATCATGCTAATAAAAGGCAGATTGCACCGATAATGTCCTGGCAGACAGCAAGCGCTTCATCTCAACCTGTGCGTGAGCCGGCAGGCCCTTTTGATGAGACCTGAGAAGTGCCAGTTCACTATATATTTAAGCACCGGTGCCTCGTGCACTCCCACAGACTGGGGAGGGAGCTGGTTGGAAAACAAAGCAGGCACAATTAGCAGAAAACACAGTGCTGAACAGCTGATTACTCAAGGATTGAATCCAGGATTAAAGCTCATATTTGATGTAACAATCCCCATGATGTGCACAGGATGATGTTCAAACAGTCGGATTGCTATGCTAATATTCGTTTAAGTCCTTTGCTATAAGTTTTAATTTGTTTCTGATAAAAATATCACAGATGGAGTTGTGAAAAACAAGCAAGTGCCGTGGACTCCTTGTTACCATGTACAGTATAATGATGGTTAAAGTAGCTTGTTTCTCTGGGATGGTGACAGTAATGTTGTTGCATGACCACTGGGGAGGAACTTAGCGTGAACCTCCATGGTTTTACCCTCACACAACCGACCGAATGTGGTGGGTGGTGGTGGATGTGGGGCAGAATGAGTGCTGGGGACATATTATGCATATGAAACAAATAAGGGAGTTAAAGCAATATCTGGTCAACCAGGCACACAAGGCATTATGGAGGATGTGAGAGATCAGCACAAACGTCTGCAGCCTTCATCCAAAACTCTCACTAAATGAAACGTCAACAAAAGACAAGGCAGCAGCTTTCCCTGCACTTAACAGAAACATCTGATGTGTATTATTCCCGACAGGGCATCAGACTGTGGATGAACAGCTTCGTTTTTAATAGAATGTGCTTCCTTTGCTCTGTGTGGCTCCGCTGGTTAACAGGAAGGAAAAGACCAGGAGGCAGATAGTTGAGATTTGGGAGGAAAATGGCCAGAGTGAATAATGTGTTCGGAGAGCTATAACATGAAATCTAAATTTGGACGGAAGCCTGTTCAGACGTGTGTCTGCACTGCCCCCTAGCGGACAGACACGCTAGCGCAGGAAAAGCAAAAAATAGAATAGAACTTTTAGCAGAATCTTGGTATATTAAAGCCACAATTCAAGATTTGATACGGATTAACTGTCATTTATCCATGCAGCATTTTATACTTATACTTTTACAAGATAAGCCTTCCGTTGACACATGAAGCAACATTTTTGTAGTATATTCTTGCATTGCAAATTACTTTCTATAGAACAGCTATTTAGTGGTTTGGCACAGACCATAATAACTAGTCATTTCCTAGAAGAAATGAATTGTCTTGTCATGAAAAATATGCAAAAATGTATACATAGTTTCAAAGTACATATTTAATGCAGACTCACGATTTTTTGTTTGATTTATGGGGAATCTGTTGGTTCTAAACATTGAAGAGCATTTTTAGTCACATTTTTAGTCACTAAAACACATCTCAGTCTACAAATAAAAGACTAATAATCGTTAATCAAAATGACCTAATATTTAAAACTTCAAAACTTTACTTTTGCCATGTTTTGTGATGAGTGGATGCTTTTCTTGGTAGTAATGAAACTATTAAGGTCATTTGAAAATAAAATACATTCCCTCACTAACATGCTTCACAACATATTCTAAATAAAAATTAAAAATAAGACACACCACGTATGGAAACCCAAATTATTTTGCTAACGCCCACTGCCAATTCAATATACTGCAAGCAGAAACAGTATGGATCATTAAAAGAACCATTTATCTATGTGAATGTAAAAGCTGTTGCACTCACTTTAATGACGAATTTCTTAGGAGCCATTATGGTCACCTCAGCACAATTTTGCCTAAAATAGAAACACATGTTTAAAATTAACACCCGCTTAGAACATGTGATAGATAGATAGATAGATAGATAGATAGATAGATAGATAGATAGATAGATAGATAGATAGATCAAATGACTTGTCACGAATTATACTTGTGATCCGAAATAGAAATGTGTTATTAATAATAGGCTGTCACACACTTAAATTGTATCTTTGGGGGAGTTAAACTGTTTACGGTATCGTTGTGGTGGGTAGAGATTCTGTCCAAAAAATCTGCAAGATTAAACGAATTTCTGGCATTATGGCCGCAAATGAATAATAACTTCATATACTGACCGAAGACAAATAATTCTTCCCTATGATTCTTAGTAAAGAAAACAGTAAACTTTCATACCGCCGGTTTTTTGAATATGGGCGATACGTGAGGCCGTAGAAGATGACGTCAGGCTAAGTTGTAGTCCAACAAGAGTAAAAACTTGCCGGGAGTCTTGGGTAATAGTAACTTACGTTTATATTTACACGTTAAATAAATAAGGTTTCTTAGGAGTAAAAACGAACGTATAAAATGTTCTGTTTGTCCAACAGAGAGAATTTGCACAACGTGACGTCAGAACTTTACGACTCGGACCCAACTAGGACCCAAAGGTGTGACTGACAGGACCACAGTAATGGAACGAGGGGCTCATCAGAAAGCCCCAAAGTTGCCTCCGTGTATGTGTGTCAGTAATTTTAATATTCAGAAGTACTATATGCAGGATCAAAATAATGTGTTTTTAATCAATGCTGAAAAATATTATAGAATTTTTATCAGGCGCGTCTCGCCGACAGTTAGCGTCGCCTAGCAGCGGTCAATATCGGAAACACGATTGTACTGCGCATGTGCAAAATTGGCGGTCGCTCGCATTTGCGACATGATTTGAAATATTACCTATTCGACTGAAAATAAAGGCTTCGTTTAATATTTGGGTTTGGTTTTTTTAAGGCTGTTCAGCATCTGTTTACAATAAAATCCTTAGAGTGTTTTTTCTTTACTAAAGTAATTAATACAGTTCAGTCTCTCTGTCTAGACGAACATCTAAAAGATGGGATCTGTATGTCATAAAGAAAATTAAATGTATACTCAACACCTTCATAGAAAGAGATATGTCCACTTTGGATGCATTTTGACTTCCAAAACTGAAGTTCTTACATATCCGCGTACATTAAAAATGAAAATCTATCCTAAAGAAAATATAGTTGGGATCAGAACCAATTATTTTACTCTACCAATATCACAAAAAGCTAAAGAAACAGTTGAATGAAACCTTGAATGATATCTATCATTGTAATGACTCTTTTGACATAAAAATACATTTAAAAAATATATATCTGGCTTTTGTGATTCAGACAAAACATATCTTTTAATTGCACTTATACTAAAATATTTTAGAGAGAATTTTTAAACCGCCCGAGTTTAATTTGGATCCATAATCAAAACTCTAAACAGGAAATGGTGTAGAATACCCTAATTATTAAGATAATTGTAGTTTATTACTAATTATAAAGAATATATCCACAGCTGCAGATTAGGGAAGTGTCCCCGCTGTTGTCGGTTTTTATAACGAGCTTTAATAAAACCCTAAAACGGGTTAATACCAAACAGGCATGGAGATACGGCTTTGCGCATGCGCGTTTCCGTAACGGCTGAAGTGGCGACAGAAGCGTCGATGCAGCGCCTCCATGTGCTCACACTAACACAACCTGGCGGTAATAACTACACTTCGGAAGCTAAAAACATCTACAATTGGATTCAATCGTTGTGTCCTAATTTGAATCTGGGATGTCTCGACTCGTTAAAAAATCACCGTCTGTTTGCACGGATCTACCACTGGACACCACAGACAGTTGGAAGAAACTTCGAGTGCTTTTGCAGCTCTTGAAATCGTGTTTCGGTCCGAAAGGTAGACTAAAACTGCTCCACAACAGCATCGGAGGACACGTCGTTACCACCTCAACTTCCTCGGTTCTTCTCTCAGCCATCTCCTCCTCGCTGCCTCTCATCAATCTGATAAAAACCTCCATCCTCAACCACGTCGGTCGCTTCGGTGATTGTGGTTTATTTGCTGCGATCTTCTGTTTGACCCTGATTGAGCAAAGCAGACAGTCTGGGCTGAGGGGACGCGCTGCTGCCCAGCTCAATAAGCACCTGCTGGACCTGTGCACCGTTTACCTCCGACAGGAAGACTGCGGATGCAAAATGGAGCTGGGCTTTAACAGTAGCCATAATCTCACCACACTAGCCTCCAGTATCATCTCCAGTAAACCTGCGTGTGTACTGACGCAGTCGGAGGTTCTTCACATGAGCAAGCTGTCGGTACAAGCATTTCTGCTGACTGTTCCCTGCAGCAGCACAGGCGTTAAACTGGGGGAGACGGTGACAGTCCCTGTTGAGGGGCCACCTGTGAAGCACTCCGCAGTGTTCCCAGGCCTGCTAGTGGACATGCCTGACCTGCTCTCCTTAGATAACGCCAAGAGGCCTCATCTGCGCCCCCTCCGTGCTGTGGTGTTCAGCGCATCTCTTGCTGGGGATCTCTCCGACACTGGAGATGGTGTCATCGAGGTGCATGAAGGTGAAGACACGGACTCACAAATCCTGGATCGACTCCTGGAGCTCGGCAAACAAGTCGTTGAAGATGAGGTGAAGCTTTTTGTGTGCCAGAAGGTGGTGCACCCGGTCCTGCAGCAGTACCTGAGGAGTCAGGATGTGCTGGTGGTGGAGAGGCTGGGAGTCGCGCTGATGGAGCCGCTCCTGCAGCTGACAGGTGACGCAATGGCGGCGCAAAGTACAGAATTACAGGAGACTCCTTTATCTCATCTCGCTTGTTAGGTTCATTTTCTGTCTTGTATTGATTTATGACTTGCTATAGAAAATGCCATTGGTACAAATTATAAATTAAGCTGAAGATTCTGTCTGTTTTTGTGTTTTTAACTTTTCCCCTCCAAATTTACTTTAATCTTTTACTCCTCAATAAACTGCTAATAATATGTTAGTTTGACGTCTTCCCTGTTCACTTCCTGTCTGCTTTGATAAACAGGCGCTAATCCTGTGGCCACGTTACACACGCCCGTCCCCGCCGAGGCCTACGGAACCGTGCACGACCTCGGTATCAGACAGTTTGGATCCAAGAAAATGCTGCATTTGCTTCCAGCTGGGGAGTCGTCCATCTGCACCATGATGCTGTGCCACAGGAACGCCACCGTGTTGAGTGAGCTGAAGGTGCCGCTGCGGAGCATTCGCACTAAACAGCACTTTTTTAACCATTTAGACTTTAATCGGTGCCTTTTCTTTAAAGGTGGTGTGCCAGAATACAGAACATGTGTTGAGGCTCACCCTCAGAGACCCCTACATCCTGCTGGGGGGTGGCTGTACGGAGACCCACTTAGCCACGTATGTCAGACACAAGGTGAGGTCTGGACTTCATACCTGACCAGTCAAGTATTATTGTTCCCACCTTTTACGGTAAAATCCTGCTTTTAGGTCTCGGGTCAGCTCACAGAGACCGCGGCTGCACTTGGCTGCTCTCAGGAAGAGTGTCTTCTGGGCCTGGAGGGATTCTGCCGCTCCCTGCAATCTGTTGCCATGGCACTGGAGCACGACGGTGGGAGTTCCGCGATGGACTTGACGCATGCTCACCACTGGATTCTTCCTGCTGATGACATGAGAGAAGAGGTCGAGGACACCCTGGGTCCCTGCAGCTGTGGCCTGGTGGAAGGTGGCCCCAATAAACCCAAAACCTATCTGAGCACCAAAACCCCAGCGTTCTCACCTGGGCCACCGTGTGCAGACGCCATGGCGCAGCCGCGTGTCCTCGACTCCTTCACAGCAAAGATCAATGCTCTGCAAGTTGCCGTAGAAACCGCTAACCTCGCGCTGGATGTACGATTCATAATCCAAGACATGAACTAGCAGGACGTGAGTGTCAGCTCTGCTCAGTAAACCCAGGAAACGGAATATCGCTGCAAATCTATGATTTGACCCTTCAGAGGTGTTCTGAGGCCTCCAGAAGGCACCGAGCGCTCTTTGTCTTTTCTCAGGTCATTTTGGTTGCTAGATGTTTGTTAGCGTGTGGTTGGAAATAGGTTGATCTGTTATTTTATGGAACCAGGGGGCTGCGGGGTAGCAGAGCCACTCCATTATCTGCCCTAAGAGGTCGGCATCAGGAGCGTATCTGAACAGGCCTCCAGCAGGTCACGACACGCACGCACGTTGGAGCGATGAAAATTAGCCAAGACGAAGGAATTCTGACCAGTTTTTTCCTCCTGTTACGCGAGACAGAATTTGTGTCGAACTAAGATGAGGAAAAGCTTTAGTGTGCTATAGTCACATAGTTAAGCCACTTCCAAAGGTTAAGTCTCACTCAAAAATAAACATTCAAACATGAAAGGATAATTAACTGCTAATTAACCGTTGAAACCTGTTTCCCCCAAACAAATCTCAATTTTTTACATATGAAATCCTTATATTTTGAGTACAATTGACATTTTATATCAGATGCATATTTAATGTCGAAGCTAAGACATTTGCAGTTTATTTTCAGGCATTTTACTGTTATTAATTTATATCACATTGTGACATTGTGGCTCTGCCATGTCATCAGAAAGGTGGCTTCATTTCCTCACGCCCTTTTATTCTGGGCTTATTTTAAGCTTCTCCACCCACATTCCTTAACTAAGACAGAACCTGACTGGGCCTGGACGGCTGTTTCTCTGGCCGGTACTGGTGTTGGAGCCATTAAACGTTAGCGGAACCGGACCACAGGACTCGGATTGGTCATGAATCTGGGGTGGTTTAAAAATGAGGTTAGATGGCTTTAATTTCAAATTTTATTCTTTTTAAACACAAAGAAATGAAATGCAGTTAGTTGTTGTGGTTTTTTAAAAAAGAACACCAAAGCAGACACATCTTCAGTACATTTTACTTGTATTGTAACATGAAACCATGGCCTCATCAGAAGAGCCTTTTGGGATGCTTTATCAGAGGAACCTGAGATCAAAATAAGTCATTTTGGGATGTGGACGTTCTGGTTCTCTAATAATAATGAAGCCAAATCAAGTTCTAAAGAAACATGAACAGTGTTAAGGTTCAGCCTTTGTCTCGCTACAAGAATGAGGTTAAAAAGAAGAGCAGGTAACAGTTGGTGCCGTTGTGAACTTCTGAGACAGAACCGGACGTTAGAACAGGGGGAAGTACCAGTAGGGAGAGATTCAACACCAAAAAAATCCAACACATTGTTCTCATAAGACCAAAAGTAAGAATGACTCTTAGATGTGCAACAGTGATAAAAGGCACAGTGTGTTTCCTGTAAATTAAGATCCGTCTGTGCCCATCTGGATCAAAAAGGTTGGATTTTGAACTCATTGTCAAGAAGATGTTAGACAACTGCATTTAAAGGGAAAACTCCAGCTGCAATTTACCACCAGAAATAAGGAAAATACAGATAAATGTTTAGGAAAATGCAGATAAATGTTTAGGATAATGCAGATAAAGGTTAGGACACTATTATGATGATCTCTGATGACACTGGGCAGATGCTGGAAAATGTCCCAGCAATCGCCAACATTAATGTCAGAGTCCGACGACACTGGGAAACGAGTGTTAACTGGATCTGGGGAACTCGTGAGAATCAGAATCTAATAAAATAATTTAAAAAACCAACGATAAAAAACCCAAACAAGCGTCTGGAACAACTGATAACGTCGGGTATGAACTCTATTTCTGGGACAGAAGCATCGGCCTTGTTCTCTGTACTTTTAAAGCTACCAGATTATAACTGGGAGATGGAGCGACGCTGCGTGCCACACCGGGTGCTCCAGGTGTCCCTGGTGCACCCGGTGTGGCACGCTTTGTTCACTGCTTTGTTCATTTCTACAGTACATGAGCAAATATCATCACACCTACGAACCTCACTTCATAAAGCAAAGAGATAAAAGCAATCATAGATATATTTGATGACGTTTTGGTTCTGAACCCAGCGGGTTCGTTTTTGGGGTGCAGCCCTTTGATCCCACCTGCAACACGAGCATCAGAACGTTTAAACGTTCAGTGGAGTTTCAGAGTCCAGAAGCTCACGTCCAATGCTGCAGGGCTTCCATTACAATTTGGACTTTCTACTGTTTCTCTTTTCTGAGGCAAATTCCATAAATATGGGGTTTCTGAGGGGTTTTAAAAAATGGTTCCGTTTCAAGTCTGATGATCAGGGCAAAATGACAGTAACTCAATGTAAAACCATCTGAACTAATATGCACGCTCCCCAAATATCTCTTCCAACCATTTGCTCCTTTATTTCTTCACAACTGCATTCGAACATCAACTCAAAGCTCAAGTTTTCAAAAGAGAAGAGCTGAGAGGGAGAGAAGACGGGATTGGCTTTACGTGTCTAGGTCCTTCCTGCAGAGTGGGCAAGAGTCAGGCGCTGTGTGTGTGTGTGTGTGTGTGTGTGTGCGTGTGTGTGTGTGCGTGGTCGGCGGGGGGCTGGATCAGCTCATGGCGATATATTAAGGGCACCTGCATGAGTCGACCTCAATGAACGTAGAGCGCCCCGGCAGCGTAGCTCACGGAGCTCTGTTCCCAGTTCCTGCACTGTCCCGACTGGGCGTAGTTGAGGAAAGAGAAGTTCATGTCTAAGCCCGACTTCCTCAGCTCCGCCACAGCCTGCGAGACAGCAACAGCACAAAGGTGGTTGGATGTAGCTTCTTAAAGCATCGAACATAAAGCCGCTCGTCTGCCGTCTGAAGCCTCTTTGGGATTTGAACCTCCCCCAAACATCCACAAGCTTCTGGCTGAACTTTAACTTGGCTACAGATTAGTGAAGGTCACCCAAATCTGATCCTCGCTTGACCTCTTGACCTTCAGACATGTTCTCTTCAGCCCAGCGGGGAAATATTTACGCCCCGTTCATCGATGACCTTTGAACTCGACGGTTCAATAATGAATTCTGTGATATTGAATCCTTTTTTTTATGATCGCCACTATTGTGGAAACGTTCAGGAGCAAACGCAGAGTCATAAAAAGGAGCTAATTTCTCGTTTCCAACTGCGCTCACCCACTGAAGTTCTGGTGCACTTACGTTTAGCAGCACTCCGATCGGATGGCGTCCACAGATGGTGTTCCGGTACTTTTTGATGTAGTTGCTGAAGGACGGAGGGTCCAGCTGCTCTATGATTCCCATCCCCTTCACAGGCACAGAAATGACCACTTTTAGCACCTCAAACATCTACTTCCTGGTGGGAACGTCATCGTGCCATCTGCTGTGTCAGGTTACCATTTTATCCAGATGCTCAATAGACCTGTAGATCTCCCCTTGAGATTCATCGTAGTACGTGTAGTGGAATCGATTACCTTGACAGAACAGACGGGCATCAGAACACCGCAGCCGGACTGTGGCCCGCCGCTCCCAAACCAGACGCTTACGTACCCCAGTGACAGAAGTCGGAAGAGATGACGAATAAGTTGGAAGGGTCTGCCAGGTATTTGCTGAGCAGCTTCCCGTATTCGTGCTCCTTGTTCTCACTCAGAGCGCCCACCAGGATGGGGACGATACTAAAGTCGTCTTTACGGCTGCAAAGTCAGAGCAGTTGGCGTCAGCACGCTGCAGAACTCTCGAGGTCGTGACAGGACCAACACATTTGGATCTAAGGTCTGAGTTTAGAGCAGCGCTTCTCAAATAGTGGGGCGCGTCCCCCTGGGGGGGCGCGGTGCGATGCCAGGGGGGGTGCGTGTGACCCCGGAGGACATGTTTTTTTTGCCGTACTAGAATAAAGTGTAATTGCACATCCCACGCGCACACACCACAGAGCAAGAGACAGGAAGTGCAGTGAACAAACCACCAAGAGACCATGAAAAAATACTTAACAGTGATGAAAAGAAAGGCGGAGAGAGACGGAGATAATGAGACATACGAAAGTCTCCCGAAAGCTCAGACGAGGAAATATGACGAAGCATTTATAGCGCTTGGCTTCACTGCGACTACGGTGGGAGACGAGGAAAGACCGGTGTGTTTACTGTGTCTAAAAATGTTGGCAGGACAGCATGGAGCCAAATACATGAAGGCCTCACTTAAAGACATTACACCCCAGGCACGCTGATAACCCTAACCCTGGTTAACCCTAACCCTGGTTAACACTAACCCTCACTTAAAGACATTACACCCCAGTCACGCTGATAACCCTAACCCTGGTTAACCCTAACCCTGGTTAACCCTAAACCTGGTTAACCCTAGCACTAACCCTAACCCTGGTTAACCCTAACACTAACACTAACCCTGGTTAACCCTAACCCTGGTTAACCCTAACACTAACCCTAACCCTCACTTAAAGACATTACACCCCAGTCACGCTGATAACCCTAACCCTGGTTAACCCTAACCCTGGTTAACCCTAGCACTAACCCTAACCCTGGTTAACCCTAACACTAACCCTAACCCTGGTTAACCCTAACCCTAACCCTGGTTAACCCTAACCCTCACTTAAAGACATTACACCCCAGTCACGCTGATCAGCCGCTTGAGTTTTTTCGGCAAAAACGTGCCGAATATTGGCAACAATCATCCCGGTTTGGTCTATATTTCTTTCTTTTTTTGTTTTCTTTAATATTAATAAGGATACAATGTTATGCAGAGGTGTACTTATAACAATTTCATAGACAAATGATACTAATTATAGTCACGGCGGGGGGGCGCAAAATGTTTTCTTCTTCCTAGGGGGGGCGTAACAGAAAATAATTGAGAAGCACTGGTTTAGAGGGACGCCACGCAGGTTTTACCTCTCCATGGCTTTAGCAGTGTAAGGCAAGTGCATCTCAATACTGTGCTCGTCTTCGTCCGTCTTTATATTCATCCGATCGAACAAACCGGTTTTCCAGAGTTCAGCATAAACTGAAAGACAGACGCCACATTTACAGCCTTCGACTGCATGATCAGATCGTGTGTGTGTGTGTGTGTGTGTGTGTGTGCGTCTGACCTTTCTGGTCAATTCTCATATCATAGAGAGGCGTTCTATAGATCTCTGCAGACGAGAGCGCGCAGCAGGTCAGGTGCACGTGGTGTGAAGGTCCCAGGATAAACACCCTGCGGCTGAAGGGCAACACGTCAGCATCACGTTCTGAAGGCGGACTAGAGCGGCTTTTATCTCCGCTAACATCTGGTCAGAGAGAAGAGTGGAGGACTTACGTGACAGTGGGATCAACCTGCTTGTAGGCGTGAGCCGCACAAGCGCCGCAGTAAGAGTAGCCAGCGTGCCTACAAACAGAGACATGTCAACTAACACGGAGGTCCTGAGATGTTCCAACGGGCTTTATTCATGCTCACGGTGCTATGATTGCTCGAGCGGGTCTTCTTTTGGAGTTTGCTTTGGAAAGCCAGTCTTCCAGTTGTGCATTCAGCTGGGATCCTAAAGACAGAGCAGATACACTGACTTTAATCAATAAAGGGATTTGAACTCCAACCTGATCTCAGCCAACCAACAATCTGCTTGTCTTGACGGTCTAGATCTCTCTGATCTGAATCAACCTGATTCATTTGGAGGTTATTAGTAAAGCTGTCAGTGGTAAAAAACGGTGGAGAAAAGCTTGTTAGGGTCCGAGTCTATGACGCACAACAGTTGTTACGGTTGTTAACCCTTTTAGACACATTCATCCAAACAGGGTCTCCTCAAGAAGACTGACGCGGTGCATAGCGGGTCAACACAAGGCTAGTCCAGATGTTCAGCACCAAAACTGAGGGAACATGGAATAAAAGTGAAGGCGTGGAGATCTGGAGGGGAAAGTCAGTTCTTTAAACGCAGCTTGGAGATGCGATGGTGTCGAACCCTAACCCGGTGCAACGCCGGTAAAGGGGGTGCAGGGGCCGGCTGGCTGAGGGCCACAGCAGCCGGACACATGTTCCATGACAGCGAGTTATTTTTGCACTTCATTCGTGCCAGTCAGCATTCGGGGGAGGAAAACTACCAATAAAACTACCTGTCAAGAGCTGTCATTCCGAGGAAAAGGGTCGTCCCTAGCAACAAAGCAGATAGGCCAGGAAGTTGGGCAACGTTAGCCAAGTTAGCACATACAGACCACATTATTGACCGTCAAAGGACAGCCTTGACTTGGTTTTCAATCATTCGGGAGGATCTGCTGAGTAAGCCTGACTTCATCTTGAGCCAAATGGGATGACGGGATGAGGCTGTCAGCAGCGGCTAAATGTGAGCCAAGACAGCAGACTCCTCGGATCGATTATCGAGTGTTAAAGCTCTGCTGACATCTCTCCCGAAAATAGCGGTCCTGCTAGGCTGCTGTCTGGGAACACGAAGACGTCAAAACGACACCATGACGACCACAAAACAAACTAGAAACAAACACAATTCCCGCAGCTAGCATAACGCATGCTAACGAGCTGCAATGGCAATTACCCGAGGCAGAGTACCAGCTGCCGGAGTGACTCGCTTCTCTGTATAGCCCGGGTTTGGACATCTTGGTTCCCAAACCACCTATCTTGGTCTGCTTAGCTTCTGTCGGGCGAAGGCGAAGTGAAGTGGCCACTGCCAATGAGGGTAAACCTGGAGAAGAGGAGACGACTGCTAGCTAGCGTTAAGTTGTCCAGACAAAGACCCGGTGGAGAGAGCCAGCTGGGCTAATGTTAGCTCTTCCGTCCGTCGGTCGTCGCGTCGCTGTCGGTGAGAAGTTTGCTACCGTCAGCGGGACGATCACAGATTTAATCCCCACCGCAACCAAACGTTTATTTAAGAATTGTGTGAACCAGCCTGAGATTGTGTCACAGTCGAAAAAGTGAGATATGCTGGTTTGTCCAGGGATGGAAATCAGATGCGGAACGTCAGTATCGGGATTTTTTTTTTTTAATGACGTCAAGTATTTTGATTGGTTATTCGATTAGCCGGTGAAAAGTGATTCGCGGACGGAGGCGGGGGCGTTTCTACAGAGATTACCGGGTCACGAAATTTACGGTTTTTTAATCTGGAATCTGAAATGAACACCGTTACGTCAGTGACTATTCTATCATGTACCCGAGAATATTGGGATTTATTCGAACGAATTCCATAATTTTGAAATGTCATCATGTCTAATCCATATATTTATCTTATTTATGTTTTTTCCAATAAAACTGCTATTTTAGCTCCAAAATCGGGTGCCATCAAATGCATTTGATTATCAGACTTAAAGACCTTATCTACTAGCCGTTTGCAGGTACGAGAAACGTGTGGTTTTATCGTGTTTGTCGGGGATCCACCTAAATAGAAACATTATTATAATTTTCCTGACTGGACTCATAATTAAAGCCAAAATTGTAACCGTAAATTCTGTCCCGTTTATTTGACAATTCCGGCGGAACTGGTGTGGGGGACGGAATTGTAGGGGACACAGGAGCAACCAGAAGCTAGTAACGGAGTTGGTGTTATGGTGAGTCTGTGGCAATATTTGCAACGAGAAGTCGCTTCAAATACTACAGACCTCGGTGCCATTTGATCGTAAATGTCATTTAAAGGCAACATTTTGACGTGTCATTCGAAAAAACTGACTAGTTCTGCGTGACAAGCGAGAACAAAGCGACAGCAACGACGGTGTAGTTCCAGCCAAAATGAACGCAAGTAAAAACAAGGACAGCGGGGAAGTTATTAAAAACTACCACCAGCAGGCGTTTGAATATATTTCAAGAGCACTGAGGATCGACGAAGACGATACAGGTTTGGGGATTTTTTTGCCTGGTGGTGTTATTGATTTGGTGTTGACAAACAAGCCTCCCTCTGGTGGCAGGAGAGAAGGAACAGGCGGTGCAGTGGTACAAGAAGGGGATCGCTGAGCTTGAAAGAGGCATTGCAGTGGAGCTCACCCGAGGAGGTAATGACCCAACCCTAACCTAAATATGCAGCTGATGTACGTATGGCCTCTCTAAGCAGCATGGCTTGTTTGCAGGAGATCAGTATGAACGAGCGAGGAGACTTCAAGATAAAATGATCACCAATCTCAGTATGGCAAAGGATAGGCTCGCCCTCTTAGGTCCGTCTCCTGTTTGATGCTGCACAGGTTTTCCCTGCCCTCTGTGTGCTTGAACCCATGTGTTTGTTTTTCAGAGTCAACACTGGAATCTAAAAAGAGTAGCGTTCCTCGACAAACCCCTAACCATGTTGTTCCACAAGCAAAAGGGGTACCGAAAGGTCAGCCTGCACCCAGAGGTGCCGGCACCAACCGGTCTCTCACCTCGGTCCGGCCTGCCTCCAGATTCACTGACTTCAAGGTGAACTTAACTTTGGGGTCTTTAGTTGTATTGAAGTTTCATATTTGCCTATAATTCGAAACCTTTGCTAATATTGCTCACTAAGGTCTCCCCACAGGCAGGAAAAGATCAAAATGGGAAAAATTTAGCCGTAAAAGCGCCAAGGAGGGACATGAAAAACTTTAAGAACGTGGACAGCAAATTGGCCAGTTTGATTCTGAATGAAATTGTTGAAAGGTATTTTTTTTACCACATTGGCATCTGTACATTTTACGGGATGTTGTATTCGAAGGAAAATGTTGTTAACTTTTCCTGTGTGAAATGCTTTATAGTGGAGCATCTGTATCATTTGAAGACATTGCTGGGCAGGAACTTGCCAAACAGGCCCTCCAGGAAATCGTCATCCTTCCTGCCTTAAGGCCAGAGGTGATCTCAATCTGACACTTGGTCTGCTTTATTTTTTAAATCGTTTGGTTAATTGATGTTTCCTATTCCTACCTCCAGCTGTTTACTGGTCTCAGAGCTCCAGCACGTGGCTTGCTATTATTTGGGCCTCCAGGGAATGGGAAAACAATGCTGGTCTGTTCTTCTAACCATCACATTTAACCACATCAGACTGTGCTTTGTTTTAAATAATAATGGCCGTTTCTTTTATAAGGCCAAAGCCGTCGCAGCAGAGTCAAATGCGACGTTCTTCAACATCAGTGCTGCCAGTTTGACCTCCAAATATGTAAGAGCACATTTATGCGTCTATGTTGAGGACCAGGGCTTCGTGGCACAGCGCTAACCTTTCCTGTCTGCACCTTCACAGGTGGGAGAAGGTGAAAAACTTGTGCGAGCGCTTTTTGCCGTGGCCAGAGAGTTACAGCCGTCCATCATCTTCATCGGTTTGTGTTGCTGAACTACAGCGTCAACTACATGCTTCAGAAATGTCACCCCACAAGTCTCCTCAGACTCCTTGTTTTCCATTCAGATGAAGTCGACAGCTTGCTGTGTGAGCGGCGCGAAGGAGAGCACGATGCTTCTCGCAGATTAAAAACCGAGTTCCTCATCGAGTTCGACGGGGTAAGGGCAGTGGTGGCAGCTACAGCTGCAGCAGCTGTGGCAGCTACAGCGGCGGTGGCAGCTACAGCTGCAGCAGCTGTGGCAGCTACAGCGGCGGTGGCAGCTACAGCGGCGGTGGCAGCTACAGCAGCGGTGGCAGCTACAGCAGCGGTGGCAGCTACAGCAGCTGTGGCAGCTACAGCAGCAGCTACAGCGGCGGTGGCAGCTACAGCAGCAGCTACAGCGGCGGTGGCAGCTACAGCAGCAGCTACAGCGGCGGTGGCAGCAGGCAGCAGCTACAGCAGCTGTGGCAGCTACAGCAGCAGCTACAGCGGCGGTGGCAGCTACAGCAGCAGCTACAGCAGCTGTGGCAGCAGCAGCTACAGCAGCTGTGGCAGCAGCAGCTACAGCAGCTGTGGCAGCAGCAGCTACAGCAGCTGTGGCAGCGGCAGCAGCAGCTACAGCGGCGGTGGCAGCTACAGCAGCAGCTACAGCAGCTGTGGCAGCTACAGCAGCAGCTGTGGCAGCTACAGCAGCAGCTACAGCAGCTGTGGCAGCTACAGCAGCAGCTACAGCAGCTGTGGCAGCTACAGCAGCAGCTACAGCAGCTGTGGCAGCTACAGCAGCAGCTACAGCAGCTGTGGCAGCTACAGCAGCAGCTACAGCAGCTGTGGCAGCTACAGCAGCAGCTACAGCGGCAGCGGGTCTCAGTTTCTCTGCATCTTCTCTGCTCATCTTCTGGTGCTGATTTCACACTTGTCTCAGGTGCAGTCTCGAGGGGACGATAGGGTTCTTGTAATGGGAGCAACCAACAGGCCGCAGGAGTTGGATGAAGCTGTCCTGAGGTACTTGATTCAACTCGTTTGGACACATTGTGATTTTCCTCCCTGCCTAGATTTTTACCTCTCGTTTAAACCCTCCAGGCGTTTCCCAAAAAGGATTTATGTGGCGATGCCAGATACAGAGGTATTTTACCACAGTTAGCCTTTGTTAGCCTTAGATTGTAAACAACAGTCAATAAGCTGCTACAGGATATAACTCTTGTGCTTCCAGACCAGGTTCACACTGTTGAAAAATCTCCTGGGAAAACACCGGAATCCACTGAGTCAAGCTGAGCTGTCCTCCCTTGCAAAGTGAGTGGACATTCACACATATTTGATGTGCTGTGTCTGCCTATGTGGTGCTTTTTTAAGTCTCATTTCTCTGTTTTGTAACTCTTTGTAACAGAAACACCTCAGGATATTCAGGAAGTGACCTCACATCGTTAGCTAAAGATGCTGCACTCGGTCCAATCAGAGGTGGGTTATGTTCCTCCCGTCACCACACACATCAACCTTCCCCTCAAGCTTATTTCTGATCATTTGAAATTCCACTTTTTCAGAGATGGGACCAGAACAAGTGCGAAACATGTCTGCTAGCGAGGTAGTGTCGACATCACTCCTATTTGTGTTCATGGGCCGCTGCTGACACCTGCATTCACCACTTTATTTCTCATTAATCTGACAGATGCGCAACATCCAGATGAAAGATTTTGAGCATTCTCTGAAGCGCATCAGGCCCAGTGTGAGCCCAGTGACCCTCACGTTGTACGCCAGATGGAACAAGGATTTTGGTGACACAACAGCATTTTAAATTGTATATTTGACTCTACAGATTCAAGATGTAAATAGCACAAAAATGTCAAAACCTGCATTAGACTTTGGACTTAACTTCAATAATGTACAAATCTTCCAGCGTTTCAACATAAAGTAGGTTATGTTTTTATTGCTGGTAAGATTTACCTTCACTGTATTTTACACTCCAAAATAAAACCGTCTCACTACTTGAAACTACATAAATTATTCTTTAGAATGTCCTAGAACATGACTATTGTCCTCTGGTCCGAAGGAGGAGTGTTTTCCTGCAAATCTTTAATTGCACTTCTATTACCAGATGTATTGTTTGATGGTACTGAACCATCAACTGTACACATGAAAGACTGATAACAGCTGGGAGATTTGGTGCTTTTGTATTATTTGAATATTCATCTTTTCCCTTGATGCTTTCCTGATCATTTTGTAGATAGAAATAATTTAATTGGATCTTAAAGGTGAAGCTTATGGAAAATATATGGCTGTAGTGGACACAGCGCTGTTCTGACGTCTAAATAAAAATGTTGATTAAAGTTGTGGGTGGTTTTTTTTGTAAATTTGCACAATCAACCTCACTTTTAAACTTATTTGATCCTACAGTTTGAACCATATTGTGACTTGAATTAGTAACCAATTTGGTAACCAGCTCAAAAACCCCAATAACTTATGGAGGCTAAACCTGAATGTGGCTTCATCCGGGGGAGAAGCTCTGGCTCGAGCAGCCTGGACCTCTGTTACTGCTCCATTCTGGTCGGTAGAGGGCGCTGCTCCGCAGCTTTTTACCTGTTCTGGCCTCTTGTGAAAAGATTGAGGTAAACGTAGCCTGAAAAGGCTCCACTCTTCAGTCAGTTCAGACAAGCTCAAGAAGATCCATTCATTATTATTCTAGGTTCTGCTTCAGAATAACCAGAAACCCCTTCCAGCAGCTGCGGTAGCTTCCTAAATGCTTCTGGCCAACTTTTATTTCGGTACACTTGAAGTTCTTCCACTGGGAACATCAGGCTCCCACGCCAACTGCCCTCCGCCCCTCCTGCCTCTGGTCAGATGGTGGTTGGGCCTGTGGGTTCCCATGCCAGCAGCTGGCCTCATCTGGTCCTGCATCTGCATTCAGACTTTTCCCCTGAATCTGATTTCCGCATTTCTAGATGTTATCACAGAAGTCTATAAAAACTATCCCAGCATGCAAAGCGGCGGCGACGGCGGCGACCAACCTCTGGTTTGTGCGCCGTTCGGAGACAGATGTTTGAGGTGTGTGTTTCCCAGCTTGTCTGAATTGACTGAAGAGCGTCTGCTGTCACGAAGGCTTGGCCAGGTTTTCCTCCCGCTCAGCATAATTAACATGTCCGCTGTGATGGATCGTTACAGAACCAACTCACTGTGATGTGCAGGAGAAGCTGAAGGTGATGGAAGACCAAGCATGACTGAGGTGGTTCCAACCCTGCAGGTGATTGACAGGTCCCCAGCTTGGGTGCGTGTCAGGGCTCTGGGCCTCCACAGTGCTTCATTGATGCCGCATCCCCTCCAGGGAGACGGATCGGGCCACCATTTGATACCTCGGTGCTGTATCCCACCCTGGGCAGAGGAGAAGAAAGATCAGCAGTGAGGACCTCAGGCCCACCGTGTGTTTGGTCCAGCAGGTCTTTATTTAAACACCAGGACGGAGGCTGGGTTCAACTGGATTCTTCTTATTCACGTTTGCCAGATTAATCAAGAACCTGGTGGTAGGAGAAACCACCCAGCAGTGGTGCGTTGGGTTTAGGAAGAGTTTGGTGTTTCCCTCTGAGGGGAGAGATTTCTCTCTGAATCCTGAAGGGGGGTCTGTGGGTTCTATGAGTTTACTCTGTTAGATTCCTCAATCCATCTTTAGCAATTACAGGTTGAATGTAACCCTCAGCAAGTCACACTGTGTGTGTGTGTGTGTGTGTGTGTGTGTGTGTGTGTGTGTGTGTGTGTGTGTGTGTGTGTGTGAAATTTTTTACCCCAATGAATTCAAAATATTACGTTTTTTTATATATAAAAAGCCAGAAAAACACAGATCAACCCTGTTGACCAAGGTTAGTACTTGTTAATATTGTTCACCATCTATATATTATTACATTATTGCTCTCCACTTTCTCCAGGAAGAACTAAAATGAAGCCAGCTGAGGGGTTTTCCTCCATCGAACGGTCGCCACCTGCATCGCTACCGTGACAACCGCATCTAATTTGGGAGGCGAGCTCCATTTCGTGGGCTGTAAAAGTGAAGCAGCGGTGTTTTTAAAATGTTTAGCGTGCATGTGCATAACCAGCAGGGAGGGATTCTTTCAGGCCACAGACCCTCAGAGGGTTCCTGGTGCTTCCCGATGTCTCCTGCACCAGCCGACAGCACAAAGCTGTCAAAGACGAAGGTGGACAGGAGGAAGCCGGCGCTCCGTCGTGCCTGCACACGACCGGAAAAGCCAAGAATCTTTCTGAGCCGAACCTTCCCATTATTAGCTTAGCTTAGCGCTAGCAGCAGCAGCAGCAGAGTCGCCGTGTCCTGGTGGACCAACCAGGGACGTGGGGAGAGGCTCCTCACAGGAAGCTGTTGACAAACGTCCTCTTGGTTGTGCAAACATGAGGACGTCCAAGCGAGGTGGACGTGTCGAGACGTGGGGACCGTGTTTGGGGCGCCGCAGGCCGCCTCCGCTGCATTCCTGCTCAATGGAAAGGCAGCGTCATTCCGCATTTTCACAAGAACGATCCTTTGTCCCCTCGGCCTTTATCCCCCCTCTGTTGGCCCGGGGTCGTTCATGTGAGGGTGACCTCTGACCCCCGGCAGGGCAGCAACAAAGACACGACCAGCAGCAGCAGCCAGCCATCATCCATCCATCATCATCCATCATCCATCCATCATCCATCCATCCATCCATCCCTCCATCCATCATCCATCCATCCATCATCCATCCATCACTCCATCCATCATCCAATCCATCCATCCATCCATCCATCCCTCATCCATCATCCATCCATCATCATCCATCCCATCCATCCATCCCATCATCCATCCATCATCCATCATCCATCCATCATCCATCCATCCATCCTCCATCCATCCATCTCCATCATCCATCCATCATCCATCCATCCATCATCCTCCATCCATCATCCCATCCATCCATCATCCATCCATCCCCATCCATCATCCATCATCCATCCATCCATCCATCCTCCATCATCATCCATCATCCATCAGCCATCCATCCATCCCTCCATCCATCATCCATCCATCCATCCATCCATCCATCATCCATCATCCATCCATCATCCATCCATCCATCATCATCCATCCATCATCATCCATCCATCATCCATCCATCCATCATCCATCCATCATCCATCCATCCATCATCCATCCATCCATCCATCCACCCATCATCCATCCATCCATCATCCATCCATCATCCATCCATCCATCCATCCATCCATCATCCATCCATCCATCATCCATCCATCCATCCATCCATCCATCATCCATCCATCCATCCATCCATCCATCATCATCCATCCATCCATCCATCCATCCATCATCCATCATCCCTCCATCCATCCATCATCCATCCATCCATCCATCTCCATCCATCCATCATCCATCCATCCATCCATCCCCCCATCATCCATCCATCCATCCATCATCATCCATCCATCCATCATCCATCCATCCATCCATCCATCCACCTCGTCCATCCATCCATCCATCATCCATCCATCCATCATCCATCCATCCATCCATCCATCCTCCTCCATCCATTCACATCCATCATCCAGCCATCCATCCATCCATCCATCATCCATCCATCCATCATCCATCCATCCATCATCATCCATCCATCCCGTCCATCCATCCATCCATCATCCATCATCCATCCATCATCCATCATCCATCATCCATCATCCATCCATCATCCATCCATCCATCCATCATCATCCTCATCCATCATCCATCATCCGTCCATCCATCCATCCATCCATCATCCATGGTATATACGAGGACTTTAGAAATCAAAGTCTTCTGGACATGATTTGCCTTGACAGGTATTTTGGAAGTCAAGGAAATTCCACATTCCTTTCCTGGCCGTGGAAATCAAATATAAAGCGAGCGGAGTAAATGGATCGCAGACTGGAGCGTGATGTTGTGCATCCTTCGGCAATTATGTGGAAAACTCTCACAGAATTTTGATTTTCTCTTCTTATCCAGCAAATAAGGGTTCATTCTTGCATGACATTAACTTCCACCACGCTGGAAAGGTTACGCAGAGGTTTAGCTTCATGATGAGATTTCAAAGCAGAGCGTCTTGGCAGTGAGCCCAGGAAGAGGCCTGGAGCGCCGCACCGTGTCCCACAGCATCACCACATCACCTCTATCCTGTTCAGTTGTCCATTGGGACACCTGAAGGAAGCAGAGTGGTTTCTGACTGTCAGCGGTGGGAAGAACCAGCCGGACTCCTGACTCCTGACCGGGCTGAAGGCGTAACCTGGAAACTCCGTCTGGTCTTCCAAGGTCTTCTTCTCGTGACCACGGGCTGTTCACCAGGATGATGGAATGGAACACTGATATGGGATCATACGTATCTCATCTCATCACAGCTTTGAAAACTGACATGGAAATCAGCTTTACGCATGAGATGATCACATGATTAATGTATGTTGGCGCTTGAGTCCATGAGGAACAGGAAGAAGCTTGTTGGAGACTGAAGAAATCTACTAGCCCAATTAATCCCCCCTAGTGGGCCTACTGGTGTAATTAAGAACAGGAAAGACAACAATCAAAGGTTGCAGAGACGGTTAGCACGAAGGATCCAGGAATGTAACGATGTGACTCTGTTGAGAACGCTTCCAGAGAGCTGCCAACATCTGCCCCATCAGAGCAGGGCTGGTAAACAAAGCATCATGTGGATGGTATTTTAGGCGTAATTGCAGATGGTGCCAGGTGTTCAGCAGATGAGCGAGTCTGTACAATCTGTCGTAGCCGGTATGTCGACCAGGTGGGGAGCCTGGCACGGCCTCTGGAGGCCGAGCCTCTGCCAGCGAGAGGAACTTAATGTGTAAAGATCTGCAGGACATTCTTAAAAGGTTCTTAGTGCAGTCCGGTGACCTCCTGTCAGGCACGGGTCAACACATCCACCCTGACGGAGCTTCAAGACCAACGTGGTTGTTGGCTGGGCTTCTTAAGGAGACTTGAGATGTTAGGGTGATGTGACTTTGATCCTTCATGACAGGTCCTGGTGCGGGTGTGTCAAAGTGCACGAGACTTGGGGGGACAGTGGCGCTTCTCTGAAGAGTTCTATGGAGACCTTTGACGTGGTAGCTCATCAGGTTATCAGGCTCCTGCAGCTGTAGCCCAGAGAGCAACTAGGACACTAATCTCCACGATCCCTAGAGGGCCTGTGGAGGGAAGGCAGGGTCTCATTGGATGGGTAATGTCAGCCAGGCCACACGGGCCAAGCGGCAGTCCAGTCCTGCCAGCTCCTCCAAGCTCCAGAGGTCAGAATGGTTGCCAGGCAAAGTTGCCAGAACCTTCTGAATGAACGAGCCTTTCATTTATAGAAGAAGAAGCTGAAACGTGAACCCTGCAAATAAAACTGGTGCAATTAAAACTACTGTCAGGATGAGGGCAAACCGCACGAGACACTGTCCACAGCCACCTCTGAGCTGGTGTCGGAGAGGTTTCAATCATCTGTTGTCGTTCCTCCACCCAAAGAGGATGTCGGTGTCCTCTCCCAGCCAACCGGACCTGCAGAGGTGTGTTCATTTCCAGCCCACAGAGGGCCGACTGACTGAACACCAGTTACCTGAGACAACAAACAGAACCCTGAAGTGGGTCTGCTGCCCAAATAAATGTTTGCATGCGGTTCTGGGCCAAAGATCCGGAGCCACAAAACCGATCTTCCTCGCTCAGCGGCCTCCAGGCACCGCCCGTGTTCAGCCTGTTCTGGGGAGGATGCAGGAGGGGTTCCAGAAGAGGGTCCAGCCACTTTGTTCTGCCTGGGAATAAAGGAAAGGCAACTGTGCTAATCATGCGTTCAGCGTCCTTTAGATTCTTTTCCAAGGGGCAGATTCTGCTGCTGCCAGGACAGAAAGCTGTTGAGGTGCAGGGGGATGCGGAGAAACACTCCGGCCTTTGTACCAAAGTCACTGCACCAACGGAGGAGGGTCAGAAATGTTTGACTTATGTGGAGCCTTTCACAAATCTCAGCGACAGGGTGTCACTCTGTCCAGGCGTAATATCCTCATCCTCCACGTACCCGGAGGAGCTCCGACTACACCGATCTCACATTACTGCGCAACCTGTCCGAAAACCTGTAAAAATGAGCTTTTTCATAAGAAAAAGAGCAAAAACCTTTTTTTTTAATGCACCAGCAAGAGTTGTGCAATAGGATGAACAGTATAATAAGCTGAAGGTGTCGACTGGCAGGAAAAGCAGCACAAATGGGCCAGAAGCTGTCAGCTGATGTTACTGTGAAGCGCTTCGAGCCCTCTGAGGTGGAGGTGTGAACATGCTGTCAGCAGGCAGCGGTGGTTTCTAAGGTTTTGTTGTTGGACCGGTGCCATTTCCACCTGCAGGCCAGCTGGACTTTGCTTTAAACCAGCCCACTGGTTCAGAGAAGAGTCCTGGTCCCGACTTTGGTTGTCGTTGCCTGGTCAGAAGATACAGACAGGATGGATTTCTAAGGGAAGGATGAGAATGACCCGTTGTGAAGATGTTACACACACGACCCCGAAATAAGTGAGCGGCCTTTTAACCCTCCAAACCCTCCCTGTGTGTCCTTGTTAGTGTCCTTGTGTGACCTGGTGTGTGTCCTCTGTGAAAGAGGCTTTGTTGCTTCCACGCGTCTTCCACGCGCCCCCACGACAGAATAAGTGTGTGCTTACTGTGACCGTAACGTGCACGCCAAATCTCACGGGCACATGCCGAGCAGGACTTAAGCCAATCACGATGCTGTCGGATAACATGCAAACTCCTTAGCATCGGTACAGCACACGTGCTCCTGCGCTGCACCTAACACACACACACACACACACACACACACACACACACACACGCACACACACACACACACACACACACGTGGAAAGGTGCTGATCTTTTTTGCAAACCTCTGATAACAGCAGGATCGTTGGTGACCTTTGACCCGTTAGCTGCGGCAGCTGCTGTGATGTCATCGCTGCAGAGGTCTGTGATAAAGCAACACAGAATGAGAGTAAACACAACGAATTTGGCTTTTAAATTGACGTGAGCAGCTGTTGCTGTACGTGATGCACTCGCTTGTGCTGCACCGCACAGGGGACGCTAGTTCAGCAACATGCTAAAGCTAAAATGAGATTTCAATGCGCTTCAGTCCTCCTCAGGACGGCGCACAAAGAAAGCTCTGGCGGCTGAAGCTGTGTCGTGTGTCCCGGGGCCAAGGCGGGGGCTCTCCCTGACTGGCTTCAGTGTTCAGCGCTGGACGGGTGACAGTCAGGGGGGGTCAGAGGTTCACTGTTCCTTCAGCTCCGTCGCTCTCTCTGGAGCGGCTTCCAAGGACTCAGAGGAAGAGTTTGGTGAGGAAGACTGGGAAGCACCACAGCATCTGGCAGCCCGTCCCTCCACATGCCGAGGACAGGCAACAAGGTGTGCACTGTGATGGAAAAACACAGACTGGGGGGGGGGCTCAGGTTGCCCCTGTGGTAGGTTTTTGCTACAGAGAAGCTCACTGTGAAGAGGAGGAGGGTGGAGGAAGGACGGCGTGGGGCAATAATGAGTGCACGCACAAGAAGGGACGTTAAATGAATAATACAGGTTAGTCTCCAGTAATAAACATCTTGTTTTTAAGAATAAAGTAATAAATGACATGGGAAGGCTGCACTGCCACAGGGTGTCACATGACAGTACAGTTGTCTGTTCACATCTGCTCACCTGAGCTCACACCAAGCTAATTAGATTTAATACCCTTCATGTCCTGGAGCCCTACAGTCGAGCATTTTAAAATGGAAGTGATTAGAGGGAAATAGAGCGCGTCCCTGGGGAGCGGGTGTCGCCCCACCCAGGTGCAGCTTTACCTGCCAGCTCGGAGCTCCTTTTCATCCGGGGTTCTGCTTCCGCTCACAAATGTACGAAGCTCCAGCCTGCAACAGACATCAGGGAGCAGCTTGTGTCCTCGGACAGGTTTAACAAGAGCAATAAAACCACATTTTAAACAAACGGTTGTGATTTGAAGATTCAAACTTTAAGACAGTGAACCTGAACAGATCCTCTGGGATCACGGTTGCATCCGTAAACATTTTGCCGTTGGCTTAGATTCCCACCCAAAATCTCGATCTGCTTAGTTGTTAGGAAATAGACAGGATTAGCGGTGGTTGGGACGGTCAGGTATTAGCGAGCGCATCTAAGCTGGATTTAAAATGAGTTTACCAGTGGAGCGTACTGGTGCGCCGGCCCAGTGGCTGCTGCAGAGGGACCGGAGGGGATTCATGCCGCGGCATCCACGCTCAGGCCATGGAACAAATGTTGAAGCGCATCCCTGTGAAGGTTGTGAATATTCCCTGGAGGAATAACAACCTCAGCACGCTGCATGTGGATCCTCCGCTGTCTGAACAAGGAGAGACCTTCATCGGAATCTACCTGCTGGCTTTGGGTAGGTCAGCCATCGTCACGGCCCTTCTTAAAAATATCAGTGTGTTTCAGACAGAGGAGGGATCCTCAGAGAGCGATCCCAGTGATGCAGCGTTCATTTAATGATCCTTTTACATCAAAACCCCATCATAAAAAGAGGTGATGCAGGTTTATGGGGTGTGTTGTGTCGGCAGGATGGCTGTCCTGGTTCGGCAACACCTTGGTGATCTTTGTCCTGCACAGGCAGCGGGCCTCGCTCCAGCCTCCAGATCTGCTCACTTTGAATCTGGCCATCTCCGACGCCAGCATCTCCGTGTTCGGATATTCCAGAGGGATCCTGGAAATATTTAACATCTTCAAAGATGACGGCTATTTGATCACCTGGATCTGGACCTGCCAGGTAACAGCCGGGCAGACCTGAGACAAAGGCTCTTTTTTAAGTTTTTACCATTCTGGATATTAAATCGTTTTGTGCTGAATACGAACGTTTATGACGCTTCCTAAGCCCATCCCAGTTAATGAAGCACTATACAGGAATTTGCTTGTGTGTGTGTGTGTGTCTGCATTAGGTGTGTGTGTGTGTGTGTTTCTGCATTAGGTGCGTGTGTGTGTGTGTGCGTGTGCGTGTGTGTGTGTGTGTGTGAGGGATTATGCTAGTAGCCATGTGTGCGGGAGGTTAAATCTATAATAAGACTGGCGCCTCAGAGGCCTTTGAATGGCAGAAAGTCTTGGCGTCTTGAACCTTTTGTGCTTTTTGTGTTTTTTGTGTTTCTGATCAGTGCAAATGAAATTCCATCAAACGGCGCCTGCTGCCGTCTTCTCCGACGTGCTCATTCCGTCTCTCCCCAGCAGCATCTATTGAAACTGAATAGTTTTCATACTTGGGTTTGGAACCCAGCCAGGCCATTTTTCTTGCTCAAGGCTAGCTACAGTATAGCGGCGGCGTCTGCGTTACAGCGAGCTAATGAAAGCAAGCTTGTGTAAACAGAACGTTCTGAGTCCGCAGAGAGCTAACCACAACATGGGAGACGTTGTAGCAGAGGACTTAAATAGGACTCAGATTCATGACCTCATCCTTCAGACATCCAATCTCAGGTTTTCAGGTGAAGCAGAAATATTATGACAGCGCTACGCCCCGCTCGTTTCACCTTCCCCCGTGGGTGGAGGGAGGGAGTGTCAGGAGTAAATAAGAGGAAGGCAAGAGGTGACAGAGGCAGAGGGAAGGTGAATGAGACAGGCATGAGAGAAGCATTAGCAGATTACTGCAGGGAGCATGATGGGACATGAACCAGCAGGGCAGATCTCCCTGTTCGCTCTGGTTCGCACCCTACAGGGCAGGAGCATATTCAATTACGATTACATCTTTGATGTTGGAAAAGAAAAAGAGGAATAGAGATCCAAGCATTTTTCTTGAAACGGAAAGGTCATGTCGTGTGTCTGCTGTAATTATGGTCCATTAATAAATGAGTAATATTGGCCTGCAGGTTTCAAACATGATGTCTAGACACCAACTCTTCATCCATCTGGCAAATGTAAGGCTGTCAAGAAACATGATGACTGGGGCTAATGGGATCAGGACTAAGGAAGATCAACTAAGTAATCACTAAGAGGACCTTAACTGATCCATGTCACCTGGAACTGGCACAGCAGGGTGCTTGGTGTCGCGCTCTTGGCCCGAGAGCCAAGGCCAGTGGGGTAATTCCCTTTAACAAGAGCCATGATTAAAAGATAATCTCCCCAAACACGGAACTCCATCAAGCTGTTGGAAATGAATAACAGCCATAATGAACGTTTCCGTTTTAATTTCCGGATCCCGCAGGAGCCATCGGAGGAAATATCCTGCGTCTGGAGCACGTTAGTAAAGAAATGAGGACGAGCAGAAAAGGCCGAGGGGGGTTGACTCGCCCCCGTGTGGACGCAGGACTCAGCGGCTCTGCTCTGTGCTCCCCAGGTGGACGGGTTCTTCACCCTCCTCTTCGGCCTGGCCAGCATCAACACCCTGACGGTCATCAGCGTCACCAGATACATAAAAGGCTGCCACCCCAGCAAAGGTCAGAGCCAACGTCTCGGGCGTAAGCCACTCTGCGTGCTCACATTCCAGCAGTTCTTATCTGTCAGGAAAAGAGTGTTTTTCAGTGCTAATGAGGCCCTATTACTCATTTCAGCTGTGAAAATACCAGCACAGGTCTCCACCAGTTCCATTTACATTTCACCAACATGTCATTAAGTTCATTGGAGGTGACTTTCCCTATTTTGGGGTGTAACTGATGCCAAAGAATGTCTTAATTACGCAGAAATTAGCCTCTGTCACGCGCACAGGGCTGAGCGTCCATATTTGTGGTTGTTTGTGGCGGCGTGTGAACCGCACGCGGGTCCGACTGGGTCCGACTGGGCTTCACGGGACCGAACAAGCGATGAATCTCTGAGCTCCACGTCAGGTCGAACCTCAAATGCAAACAATAATCTTTGGGTTGCAGCAGCAGATGATGGTTGCACATTAATTAGCATACACACACACACACACACACACACACACACACACACACACACACACACACACACACACACACACACAAATAACAGCCAAAACCAGGTTGGAATGATGCAATCATTGATGTTCTTTATGTCGAGTGCAAAACTTGGATAACAAACTTTCCTTTTGGCTACGGTTGATGTGGGAAAAGAGTCCGTTGTTCATCAAATGTCAGTGTGGACGTTCATCACAGGGAAAGAATTCCGCGTCGTCCACTGTCAGCGTTTAACCTTTCCAAAGTCCCAACATTGTTCTCCATGTGTCCCTGCAGCCCACTGCCTCAGCATGAACACCATCTGTGTGTCCCTCCTCTGCATCTGGACCGGGGCAATGTTCTGGTCCAGCGCTCCGCTGCTGGGCTGGGGCAGCTATACAGGTCTGTTCCGACCCGGGAACGTCGCTGCAAATCCGAGCTCTTGTTCTCAACTGAGGGTTTTGCCTTCTCTTAGATCGAGGTTACGGCACGTGTGAGGTGGACTGGGCCAAAGCCAACTACTCCACCATCCACAAATCCTACATCATCTCCATCCTCATCTTCTGCTTCTTCATCCCTGTTATGATCATGCTCTCTTCTTACGTCTCCATCATCAGAACTGTGAAAAGCACAATGTCGGCTGGCGGCTTCCTCAGCGACCGACAGAGGAAGGTGGAGAGAGACGTGACGAGGGTGGGTTCTTAAGGTTCTAATTGGAACCGTTGGCTGGAAAAGGAAAACCTGTAAAGCTCCTCTCACATCAGTCCCGACCTGACAATTGCTCCCTCATGTTCCTCCAGATTTCCATTGTGATCTGCACGGCTTTCATCATGGCCTGGTCCCCATACGCGGTGGTTTCCATGTGGTCCGCCTGGGGCTTCCACGTGCCGAGCACGACCAGCATCGTCACCCGTCTCTTCGCCAAGTCGGCCAGCTTCTACAACCCGCTCATCTACTTCGGCATGAGCTCCAAGTTCCGTCAGGATGTGTCTGTGCTCCTGCCGTGCGTGAAGAAGCGCAGAGAGGTGGTGCGCCTTCAACACTTTAAAAACATCAAAGCCAAGGCTGAGGCTCCTCCCCCGCCTCCATCACTTCCTGTCTACAGACAGAAAGAGAAATATGTCATTGAAGAGCCCAAGTTGGCCCATGAAAGCGATTCTGGGGTCAACAGCCCCCCTGAAACTCCCCCGTCTGAGGTCCTCCACGATGAGCTGCCCTCGCATGTAGAAACCTCAGAGTACTGGATCGACAGACTGTGAGGAGCCCCCCCCACACTGGAGAATCTTTTTGTATTTTTGGTTTTACGTGTTAATGAACCTTCTGTGTGACTCGTGAATAAATCATTTTCTGAGTCGAGTGGACTTCAGGATGCTTCTGTCCATAAGAGACGGCAGGAGACACCTGCAGATGCTAAACGCTCCACTGGAAGCACAAAGTGGCAGAAAGGTGCTGCTGCACAACTCCAGATGATGCATTTAAAGCCCATTTAAGCCAGGACGACCTGGGTTTGGCTTTAGTTGATCTCACCACGGCTTCCTTGTGGTTTGTGTCTTCGTATAAATCAATATCTAATAAATGTTGACATGATGATAAATTGAACTGAAGTCTGATGACGGATGGGGAGTATTTTTCAAGAGGGAGGAATTCATCATGTTTCTTATCGGCTCATTTCCACACCAACAAAATCAGGTTGAAACAAATATTTTAATTAAATAAGGCGTCCTTCCTGCTCTCGTTTCACAAAAATGAGGAATCCACCGCGCTTTCATGGGTGCGGTGCACTTTAATCTGTTGACAAGCTTTCAAACCAATGTCAAAGTTTGACAGAGACATGAAGCTGAAACTGCACCTGATCTTTTGCCCCCCCTAATTACCTGCGAATAGTCGAGATTTAATCACAAAGATTCCTGAGGTTGTCTCTTCATTTCCACCGAGATGAGCTCTTGGATCCAACCTTAGGGAGCAGGTGTGAGGCTGTGGCCCCCCAACACCCGCTGGATGCGGCCCAACTGTGAGTTAGGGTGTCGGGTGGAGAGCTGGACCTGTTGGGACAGTCCACGTTTAGGTTAATGGCGTCAGTATTATAGGATAATGTCCTGTACTATAGTGCAGCTAGAAGACTACAGTGTAATTTAAACTTGGTATCAGATGTATACGCGGGCTGGAAAGACAGTAAGAGGATGCGGCGGTGCGTCGGTGCGCTCTCAGGATTTTGCGCGCCGCCGCGCTGGCCCCGGGCTACTGGTCTCCCTGGGTGCAGAGCTGGGTGAGAGACTGAAGTGGGACGGGCAAAAAAAGGAAAAGTCTGGCCCCGTCTCCACTTTAATGAGCGCTCCGATCATACGAGAGTAAAAGTCCAGGTGGGAGAGTTCAGCGCAGCCACACAGCCGAGCCGCCAGTGGAGCACGCGTCTCTGCAGGGATCTGCCTTCCCCTCAACGCCCGGGAGAACGTTTCCATTTCAGGTAGGTTCACCTTCACCGCTGCGAGGAGCAGGATGAGCCCGAGGAAGCGCCGCGGCTGCGTGGCACGACTGCAGCGCACTTTTAAAACGACGCACACAGCGATCAGATCAGAGGCAGCATTTATTCCTTCTACCGAAGAGCTGGTTTAATCTGACCCTTTTAACAACTGCTTCGTGTTTTATTTAAAAGTGTTAAATGGTGCTTTTAATGATTATTCGTGCTGAACTCCGGAACACGCTCCAACCTTTATTTGGAAGAGATTCCAGGACAGTTGGGGATAAAGCAGAACGATCAGCTCTCGTTTCTTTACCCTCCTCATATGGATTTATTGGGGAGATTAAGCCAGGTTGGATGATCACACTGTCCAGCAGCAGCACGCACGTTCGGGCACGCACGCAAAGCTGTGCCAGGAATTAAAAGCAATTCTCCCAGTTTTCCCAGTTGTATGGAAGTGACCTTGTTGACTGTCATTAGTGTCTGAGCTGTCTCAGAAGTGATTCAGCCTGATGCTACAGTGTTTCCAGAAATAGCCAGAATCCCCCGACGTGCACGTATTAAATGTTCACACACACTCTGGCACGAGGTTGTGTGTGTCCACAGGGAGTTCCAGCCCAGCCAGGACAGTCAGACAAGTGCCAGTGAGCGTCAGTGATTAACCCTGCTGCGTTTACCGCGGCCACCCAGTGCCAAGAATGTGGCTGCTGCTTTTAGTGTGACACCATCGCTGATGGAGGAGCCTCAAGAGACAAAATGACACCCAGCGAGTGCTTATCAGCAACCTCCTTTGGAAGCTTTCTGCATCCATGGGTGTGTGGTCTCAGCTTGCTCCGTTGTGAGCGTCACTTCGGCGTATAAAACTCCTGCTCCGGCACATCCGACCCGCATTATTACAGACCAGTCACACCTGTGCCAGGTGTGATTCCCCATTATCAGACGCCTGCGTGCTCAGTGGAAAATCTGAGTGTGCCCGTTCTGCACTTCACACATGACTTTTCATCCGCACGCAACCATGAGGTGGTTGATCCGCATTAGGCTGAGTTTATTACCCTGAATTGAATTGAGCTGTAATTCCACAAACTATGTGACCCCTCTAAGCTGCTGGGTCGTGCAGCAGAACCCTGCACACGCACAGAAGGTTTAAGGTGCTGGTTAAAACTGAGTTTCTCATGTTGACGTCTGCTGTCCCACCCGGGAGAGGAAGACTCGAGGCCAGCAACACCAATAAGAGGCCTGAGTCTGACCCACGCCTCATTGAAGGTTTAACATGGGTGGATATGTGATATACACACTGCCTGTGTGAGGTTTATAGGGGTCCTAAATGCTCAGACTTGTCGTGCTCACAGTCGCACGCCTTCACGTGTTCTCATTTTGTTTATTTTGGATCGTTCACCAAGCGGCGTCTCTGTAAGTCGCCATTATCTGCTGCCCAGGAAACTCCCCGCAGTGTCAAAGCGTATCATTTTCCCAACATTTCACTACTTTGGAGGACACGTTTACAGTCCCGACCACAAATTTGTATGTTCCAAATGATTGTTTTTCTCTGCTGCAAGTGTCGCTCCTGCGTCGTGCATTTGTTACCTTTTGTGACACATCTGCATCTACGTCTGACAGATAAATTATTACTTTAAATTGAAGTCAATAGGATTAGCTCAGAGCTGCGTGACTAATGTTCTGGTGATCTACCTGTAGATTAACTCCCAAAAGTAGTTTTCTCCAGCACCTTATTATGACCTTTGTAAAATCAAGCGCCATCTAGTGGCCAGATACACCAATCTGGTGTTTGGAGCTGTTGATGAGTTCATGTTTTAGATGATCTGTGCACCTTAATTAGGTCATGATCTGTGCACCTTAATTAGGTCATGAGTGACCAGTAGAGTAGCAGACCTGCCACTATTGATGGAAAGCAGGTTTCCAGCTGCAGACAGACAGACTGATCAACAGACAGACAGACAGACAGACAGACAGACAGACAGACAGACAGACAGACAGACAGACAGTGTGTCGTCAACCACAGTGAGGTAGGACGTAGATGTGCTCTACCTCCTGTCTCCAGCAGGGGCGCTGTTGCAAGAATCCATTCTCTGGGTTGTGGAACGTGCAGCTAATCTTATTGCCAGTTGTTTCCTGTCTTGTTTATTTCCCTAAAAGAACAGAAAGGAAGTCCCAAAGTATCAGCACAACATTTTCATCACTGTAGAATCCCGTCCATGCTCATGAATGTCAAATAAAGACGTAGGACGGAATTGTGGAATGTGCCGTGCATATACTGGGCTTCCCTATGTATTCCCAGTAAAACTAAACGAGTAATTGCACCCCTCAGTAAACAAGAGCCAACTCATGCAGCTGTAGATTCATGTTTAACAGTCGGCAGGGATCCTTTATGTGCTCCATACCAGTGTGACAGTCAAACCAACGAGGGTCACGCTGGCTGGATGTTGTGGTTTGAAACTGAATTTGGGTTTCTGGGTCAGATTTTCTTTTCTGTGACCTTCTCCACCACCAACATGGAGAGACCACTGAAACCGCTTTGTTCCGCAGCACGCAAACGGAATATTCAGTTGACACTGCGACACCGTGCACATTTATAGGCCTATCCCAATGTCTCATCTTCAGGTGGAACTGTCCCTGGGCTCCAAACTCTAGTTTCAGGTAGATCGGTGTGAGAAGACTCAACCTGCGACAGGCGGGATGGGGGGAGCAGCATTCCACTGAGGTCTCCTCCCAGTGGGCTCCATCCCACAGCTGAGACTGGGGGTCTTTCCCTGGACTCTGCAGCACCATCATTATCACAGCAGGTCTGCAGCGTCAGGAATGGGAACCGGCTCCTGCGTGATTTTAGGTCTGTCCTCATATTTGTGGATTCTTCGGAATGACCGAGCAGGAAAGCAAAGCTCCGTCCGCCTGTAAACAAAGATCGGTGTGCGTCAGCCAAACCTCCAGTTTGAGTGAACGCAGTCGCCTTCCATCTGCTCCTTCTCTGATGGAGCAGATGCAGGACCATGACGAGCAGACATGTCTCCTGACACAGGCCAGATGTTTGCGGTGGTGCGTTTAATTGCCACTTTAGCGTTAGAACCGGCAACACTGACCTTCACTGGACAAAGGAGTGTGATTATCCCGAACATAAGTGTTCCTCTGGTCAGGCTGACAACAGGCTTCAGCCTCTCTGCTCTTCACAGAAACCTCTCTGGAAAATCATCTGCGGTTTTCCCGGTCGAGCTGCAGGAAACAGGAAACTCACCAATGTTGATGGGTGAAGGGAAAACAGGAAACCACTGTTGACTTCTGCTCCTCGTTTCCCTCTGCAGGTTCAGTGACCCAGTGGGATCTGCTGAAGCAGCGCCGCTCCGCCATGAAGAGTGCGCCGCTCGCTGCCGTCTGTCTCGGTCAGTTGTCTGTCTGCACCTTCTCACTGCGCCTGTGCTCGATACACCCGCATGACTTTGTGGCGTCTCCTGTCCAACTGCAGGACTGCTCCTGTCCTGCACCTGCTGGGCCAAACCCAACGGGCCCAAAGGCAAGAAGCCAAAGCAAGGTAGACGTCATAACTCGGTCCACAAACGTTACTGCTCACACTTCCAACTGTAGGAATTCGCGACACTGGAGGTGCAAATGTGACATCTCATCATCGTCGTCATCATTCTATGCAAACAGAAATAGTTGCACACCAATAAATATTGTTACACGAGCAAAAAGGAAGGAGTGGAAGCTGATCCGGGCCCATCTGCTTTCATCTGCAGTCATTCCGGCCATCGAGTGTGATGTCAGAGCCGGGAAGATCAATCTCCCGGAGTTCATCGCCAAATGTCCGGCACACTGCAAGGAGACGAAGCAGCAGGTCTACGGCAGCGGCGTCTTCGCCTCCATCTCCAGCATCTGCAACGCAGCCATTCACAGGTCTGGGCCGGGCTCACCGACAGCCTCGGTACCGGTGGCACCGTCGTCCAATTAAAGTCTTTCATTCGCTCCCAGCGGCGTCATCACCAACGCAGGCGGGAAGGTCATCGTGAAGAAGATGGCCGGGCAGAACATCTACAAAGGCAGCAGCTCCAATGGCGTGCGCTCCCTGTCCCTGCCCAAGTGGAGGGAGTCGTTCGTGGTCACAGGTCAAGACGGGGAAGCGAAACGTGGTAGTTGCAGTTTTCCAGGTTTCTGAGCCGCGGCCGTGCGCTTGTGTTACAGTGGGGAAGCCCAAGAAGGGCGTGATCTACCCGGCGACCCTGGACTACGTCCCCTCCAGACCTACCTACGTGAAAACAAGTGAGAGGAGCTGGCAGACGGTTACCGTGGGATGTTGACCTCTGACCTCAGAGGAACAGCCCATCAATGGAGGCCAATTTCTCCTTCATCTCCTTCCAGGTCAGAAGGAAGCCAAAAGCCCCCCCGTCACCACGGAGCTGCCGACAGCGGCGGCGCCCGAACCCACCACGACCACCACTCCTCAACCCAGCAGCACCAGCAGCACCACGCTGGCTCCCAGCACGCCCCCACCCACCACGCCCCCGCCCACTACGCCCCCACCCACCACCACGAAGGCCCGAGCTGCGGTCCACAAAGTCCGAGACGCAGGTGACTGAAACAGCCTCACAGCCGAACGCCTGTTTCCAAACATACATGCAGAGAATGTTCATGTATGTCGGTGGAGGCCTGCGTATCCGTGTGGGTGGCGGCGATGCCGCCCCCCCCCGGAGGGCTGCTGCAGGTCACCACCTCGCCTGACTAACAGCAGTAGCTGCTCGCACGCTTCCCTGCGTGATGCGCTCAGATGATTGATTCATTAGGCCACAGGTGTGACAGGACGTCCACCCTCTGGGCCTCCCCAGGGGGGCCTCCCCAGGGGGCCTCCTCAGGGGGGCCTCCCCCTGATCAGCAGAGCGTCGCTCAGTCTCATTAAACCTGCTGGATGATGATCACCCTCAGTCAGCTCCTTGTTCGGGACCCTTCGTGGTGGCCCATGAGCTGGGCCGTGTGCCAGACCGCCACCTCCTCCGCCCGTCTTCAGCAACATTCTCGCTCCCTCTCTCTGTATCGGAACCTCCATTTGTCTTTCTTCTGTCCAGGTAACGGTCACCCGTATCTCGCCTCTGAGCCATCTGCGAGTTCAAGTAAGTGAGGCGAGCAGAGATGTTCTCTTAGGGCTGCAGGAGCTGTTGAACCTGGTTCTTAATGAAGTGAAAACAACCAACTGCAAAAGTGTAAAAGCTTCTAAAAAGTTCACGTCACATTTTCTGGTGTAGGGCAGCAGCCACACAACGGCCCAGGAGGTTCTGGTCCAGGTAGGTCACCTCTGAACCATTGAGCAGCTCCTGGACGTTGAAGGAAAACTAAATCGAGACATTTTTTCAAAGTATTTAGAGGAGCTACCTATCTGAATAGATTTGCTCAACGGACCAGCGCAGGTAAACGAGCTGCAATCCTCCATTTTAAAGGGCTCGTTCGCTCTGTTCTTCTTCTTCTTTGGTGCTGATGCATAAACGCTGCATGACATCACTGCATGTGATGCTTCCTGATGGGCTGCTCACATTGGGCCGCAGCTTCCTTTGTGGTTCATTTCATTATTACTCAGCGCCTTTCTAACTTTCCTAAAATAACTTTGCTCTTATCATTGACAGCCAAACAGAAGATTGACGTCAAATGTTTTTCTCCAAATTTTGGTCCCAGGTCAGCGGAGGCCGGAGCCAGGCGCCACTATCAGGAGACAACCGTCTTCTCCAGCCGGACCAGGTCAGCCTCCTTGACACACACACACTCACACACACACACACACACACACACACCCCAGGGTCGTGGCTAATCCTGCTCCCGGCTGTCATTCCTTTGTCCAGAACCACTCGTCTCGTCTCTGCTTCCAATAAATAAAGTAAAACGGAGCCATTTTAAGGCCTGTAAATTCACCCACAGTTTATTCGCTGTGAGGAAAATGACGTCAAATTCAAAGCTTCAAAGCATCTGGACACACACACACACACACACAGACACACACACACACACACACACACACACAGACACACACACACAGACCCACACACACACACACACAGACACACACACACACACACACACACACACACACACACACACCAGGCAGCCCTCATCTTCCTTCTCCTCTGTTATTCTATCTGCTACAAACACCCTTTAACAAGGCTCAGCTGGTCGGGCGCCGGCTGACTCCGACCATGAGCCGGTCTGGCCCTGGTAACCGTCTCCAGACCTCCAAAGGTCACTCAGCGTGTGGTAACCAGGTCTGGTTAACCGGGACCATAACGATAGGGCAGGAAAAGCATGTTATATAAGGCAGCGCTCACGTTTGCCTCTGCGGGAAGCTGCGAGTTCAAACCTGGATTATGGACGTGGCTGATGCTGCAGCACCACTGTGGCCCGTTTGGAGAGCAGGGCCCCGTTAGGGGAGCAGGGCCCCGTTAGGGGAGCAGGGCCCCGTTAGGGGAGCAGGGCCCGTTTGGAGAGCAGGGCCCCGTTAGGGGAGCAGGGCCCCGTTAGGGGAGCAGGGCCCGTTTGGAGAGCAGGGCCCCGTTAGGGGAGCAGGGCCCCGTTAGGGGAGCAGGGCCCCGTTAGGGGAGCAGGGCCCGTTTGGAGAGCAGGGCCCCGTTAGGGGAGCAGGGCCCCGTTAGGGGAGCAGGGCCCGTTTGGAGAGCAGGGCCCCGTTAGGGGAGCAGGGCCCCGTTTGGGGAGCAGGGTCCCGTTTGGAGAGCGGGGCCCCGTTTGGGGAGCAGGGCCCCGTTAGGGGAGCAGGGCCCCATTAGGGGAGCAGGGCCCCGTTTGGGGAGCGGGGTCCCGTTTGGGGAGCAGGGCCCCGTTTGGGGAGCAGGGGCCCGTTTGGAGAGCGGGGGCCCGTTTGGGGAGCAGGGGCCCGTTTGGGGAGCGGAGCCCCGTTAGGGGAGCAGGGTCTCGTTTGGGGAGCGGGGCCCCGTTTGGGGAGCGGGGCCCCGTTTGGGGAGCGGGGCCCCGTTTGGAGAGCAGGGTCCCGTTTGGGGAGCAGGGCCCCGTTTGGGGAGCAGGGTCCCGTTTGGGGAGCAGGGCCCCGTTTGGAGAGCAGGGCCCCGTTTGAGGAGCAGGGGCCCCGTTTGGGGAGCAGGGCCCCGTTTGAGGAGCAGGGGCCCCGTTTGGGGAGCAGGGCCCCGTTTGGGGAGCAGGGCCCGTTTGGGGAGCAGGGCCCCGGTTGGAGAGCAGGGTCCCGTTTGGGGAGCAGGGTCCCGTTTGGGGAGCAGGGCCCCGGTTGGAGAGCAGGGTCCCGTTTGGGGAGCAGGGTCCCGTTTGGGGAGCAGGGCCCCCTTTGGGGAGCAGGGCCCCGTTTGGGGAGCAGGGCCCCGTTTGGAGAGCAGGGCCCCGGTTGGAGAGCAGGGCCCCCTTTGGAGAGCAGGGCCCCATTTGGGGAGCGGGGCCCCGTTTGGGGAGCGGGGCCCCGTTTGGGGAGCGGGGCCCCGTTTGGAGAGCAGGGTCCCGTTTGGGGAGCAGGGTCCCGTTTGGGGAGCAGGGCCCCGTTTGGAGAGCAGGGCCCCGTTTGAGGAGCAGGGGCCCCGTTTGGGGAGCAGGGCCCCGTTTGAGGAGCAGGGGCCCCGTTTGGGGAGCAGGGCCCCGTTTGGGGAGCAGGGCCCGTTTGGGGAGCAGGGCCCCGGTTGGAGAGCAGGGTCCCGTTTGGGGAGCAGGGTCCCGTTTGGGGAGCAGGGCCCCGGTTGGAGAGCAGGGTCCCGTTTGGGGAGCAGGGTCCCGTTTGGGGAGCAGGGCCCCCTTTGGGGAGCAGGGCCCCGTTTGGGGAGCAGGGCCCCGTTTGGAGAGCAGGGCCCCGGTTGGAGAGCAGGGCCCCCTTTGGAGAGCAGGGCCCCATTTGGGGAGCAGGGCCCGTTTGGGTGAGGCGGCCATGAGAAAAGCGCTCCGTCATGGCAGATACCATCTGCTCCAGCCTCTTTGTCTCCTGTGTAAATGCTTCCATCTCCCAGACAGACCCGGTCCAGAGAGTTCCAGGATCTGGGCCCACGGAGCCGCTCAGAACTAGAAAGCACTTATCAGGCAGACTGAGGCTCCCGGAGGAATGTGCTCCCGTTTGTGCTCCTGTGGAATCCCAAATCAGGATTCCTAAAAACACGCCGCAGTCGTGAAAATGATTTTATGATGCGAGTTCTGAAAAGCTTTTTGGCATCTCGTGGATGAAGCGATATTTTATTGATGCCCTTAGAGAAATTCTTTGGTGGTTGAGGTGAGAGGTCAGGGGTCAGGGGTCAGGGTCAGCCGCACATCAGCCGTTGGGGATTCAGTGGTTTTCCCAAGGATACTCCGGGCTGGATGGATGCGTGCTGAACTCTGCTTTATGAGGGGAAGAGCTGTCCCACTCCGTCAGCTCCAACAGATGCCTGATTTTACTGGTCCGTCCTTTTAGAAAGGACAGCGTCCAACTTCATTTTGCTTTTATGTGCGTCCAGCTGAAGGAAGAGGAAAAGAAGTTAAGTTCAAGTTCTGGTTGTGGGTCCATGTGTTCGTGTTAGTACAGTGGGAACGGTCAGTTTTGTTGGATTTCATGGGCAGGAGACGGTGGACATGGACGGGGACAGGGAACAAACATGGACACGGAACAAGCGTGCCTCCAACTACATCTGACCTGGGTGGGGTAATAAGACGTCTGTCCGGCTCAGGGAGAGGGGTTAAGGACAGAGGATCATTGAACAGTAGGGGCCCAAGTACTGGGCCTTGTGGTACGCCAGACAGGATTTTGCAGGTCCAGATCCAGCTTTGACCTTTTGACCCCAGTGCAGACTGAAGTAGCCATGAAATACTGTCTGCTGCTCATCACTGGGCTTTTGAGCAGGGGCAAATTAGGCTAATCTCTGAATGCTACTATCTACACTGTCCCGGGTTTGACTCCACTTTAAAATAATACTCCCACGCTTCACTGGGCCACTGGCAGGGGTCCCCAGTCCGTCCTGCTCAACAAAGACCCTACTCACAAGCCACCACTGGATGGGAACATCAGATCCCAGGCTGCATGTTTGTGTAAGCTGCACAACCACCACAGGGGGGTGAGGCGAAGCGTGTTGCCATGGCTGAGGGTACGAGTTATGAGTACGGCTGCTGACCGACAGACCGAGCGTTTTAACCTGGCTGCCGATCGGATCAAATGTCCCACTGAAGTGTGGAACAAACCCAAATGACCTCGTATCTGTCAGTAAACCTTCCATAAAAGTATTAAAGGACATTTGTATCAGGACGTAGTAAAACAGCCGTGTGGCGTGAAGAGCAGCAGCTAGAAGGAAGAGAGAGACGTGGACCTCCTTTGTTGCCTACCTTGGCCCCCCCAGGTAAAATGACTAAAGAGAAAAGGTCTGTCCTAACAAGCAGTCATTCAGGCTGTCAGAGCCACGGCTGTTTGGTCTGCAGGCTCAACATCTTGTGCACACCCCACTCATGACGCGTGGGGGTCACAAGTATGCTCCGCCTTGATGCGTGTGCTGAAATCGGCTTTACGACCTGTTCCTACACAGCTTTTCCCAGAAGGGATTGGCCGCCTGCTTCTTTTCCTCGCCCCGACTGGTTCCCTGGAACTCGCCATCCAGCAGGTATTTCAACGAACCCTTGCTTCCCGACACACGACATCGTTTACGCAGCCTGTCTCTGTTTCATCAGCGCATTTTGACTTGAAATAACCCAAAAGGAAGAAAGCTAAAGCTAGCATGAGCAAACATGACAGATAGGTATGCTGCTATGGCGCTAGCCGCCTGCGGCTAAAGCACCTGCAGCGAGGGAAGACCCGAGGATGAGGACGGACAGTAATTGGGCTCTTCAATAAAGCTGGAAAATATTTAAAAGATCAATTAAGACGACAGAAGCTGCGAGGGCTCTTGACGAGTCAGCTGATGCTTCCACCTTCTCTGCTGTACGTTCAGATGTTAGTTACGCTGCTCCAGACTCGGGATACACTTGGACCGAGACGGACACACCTGGAATCACAGGTACGTCACATTCCCACAACAAGCGGGCTTCTGGGAGTGTACTGCCCCCCTCTGTAGGGGCGGGGTAGTACACCTCCGGGACGAGTGTTGCATGACGCAGCATGCTGGTGTGAGTGATGCGGTTCACCTCGAGTGTGTCTCTGGGATGTTGCCACGCCATCTGTGGGCCAGACCATCCCGTGTGTTGGGGGGGGGGGGGCAACAGATTGTTCTGATTGTGCATGTGGGAGGGATGATTCTGCACCACGCCGCTGTTTTCACTGGTCTGGGATTGGTCAGCAGGGATTTATGACCAATGGCAACCATGGAAACGCTTCCCTCTGACGTGTGTGATGGGAAAACTAACGGGTTTTACATCCTCCTCAGCTTGGGATCACAGGCCTGATATCTCAGAATATGAGCGCTGGTTGTATCGCTTTGGATCCAACCGTAAGTGTCTTTATATTCCATTTATTGGGGGCTAATAAATGGTTTCGGGAGTCCTGCTGTGACCTTTCATGAGAGATGTGCGATGGCCTTTATTTCCTGCTAATTATTGTAGGCGAAGCTGAAACGTGATTCTCATCATTATCTGTTTTTGTGCTGCGGGGGCAAGTGGAGGGAGATTCTGGGGTGGATTTAGCAAAATGACCTCTGAAGATCTGCCGTTCATTTGGGTTTTGGCTGCTCAAGGAAAAAAAGCAGCAATGTGCACGTGCACGTGCAGATAGTTACGGAAAATAAAAAGTAAACATGCTTCTCTCAAATGAGCTAAAACGAGACTGTATTGAAACGATGTTTGGTATAATTACATGAAACAACTGAGGATTCCCACTTTTCTAAAACACTTTAGCAGCTCGGATGTTGCTAAATCCTGGAAGTTTTACACACGTTAAAGAAATAGAAATGAGTTTTTTTTAATCCTTTCCATTATTTTAATATTACATAAACAGATATAATAGAATAAAAGCTGTGTTTGGTCCATAATTCTGTGTTTCGAGCGTCTCCTCACTGGTTTGTGCGTGTTTCCAGTTCCTCGCGCTCCCGACTCGGATGGCGGCCGGAAAGTCCCCCTGGACACCACCTACACCAGAGGTAAGCGCTGTTGCCCGGGAGGTTATGGTTAAAGATGTGGTCCATGGTTCTGACAAGCGTTTGTGACACGGCTGCAGTGGAGCCGGTGGACTCCTGGAGGCCGGACGCCAGCATCTACCAATCAGGTGAGATCCTCTGGCCGAGTCCCTTTCTGGTCCCAATCAGGTCCCTTTGCTGGGAAATCTGATCCAAGCAAACATCCAGTCCTCAGAAAAGCTTGTGAAACTGTCCAGCCTGTAATTTTGGGGCTGTAGCTGCTTTCTGCTGGAACAGATGCTGTTTTTAAGAGTCGCCGATGCACAGCTGCAACCATCAAACTCCCGTTAAAATCGGCTTTTCCTGAATTTTAGGCTATAATGTGAGAGAAGAGGAACCTGCTGCCCGAGTGCCTGAGCCTGCGTCACAGGGAGCTCCTGGTAAAAACCCACCGTTCATGCTTCTGTCGCAGGCTGATGGTAGAAATAAGGTTGAGTTTAGATGCTGCAGCAGCAGGAAAGCGGCGTTTGTCTTTTGAATGCAAACGAAGGGCAGTAATTAAGTTAGACAGAGTCTCTTCTCTTCCTGCAGAGTGTAAAGTGGACCTGGTCTTCCTGATGGATGGGAGCTGGAGCATCGGGAAGAGGCGCTTTAAGATCCAGAAGGACTTCCTGTCTGAGGTGGCCCAGACCATCAATGTGGGCGTGACCGGACCTGTGATGGGCGTCGTCCAATATGGGTAACTTGAGCGCCGTCTGGCTTGTTTTACCGTTGAGCAAAAGCGGAACGTGATCCGTTTCCTGCCTTCAGCGACGAGCCAGTGACAGAGGTCAGCCTGAAGTCGGCCTCCAGCTCCAGAGAGCTGAGATCAGCCATCGAAAAGATCACGCAGAAAGGAGGCCCTTCCCACGTGGGTGAGTGGGCCCCGGCCCTTCGGCGATATGCACCCCCCCCTCCCCACACACACACACACACACACACACACACACACGAGGAGCCCATTTCTACACGCAAGGATGGAATTAAATCTAAATCTGCTGCTAAATTACAGCCCTGATTTCTATTCTTCCTCTGCTCTGACCAGAGAGGATCTGATCTAACCAGCAGGGGTCATTTCCAAAGGACAAAAATACAGATTCTTCTGGTCTGCCTGTTTTTGACCACTAGAATGTGAGACTAAACACGCGTGTGTAGTAGTTTGCTTACCTGCAGCACACACCCCAAAGGGTTTGTGAAGAGAGAACACACCTGCTCATTTAGAATTTCAGATGTGGCCAAAGCAAACCTCCATGTTTAAACATTTGAAAACACTCCTCGTGTGTTTTCTGTTGTATCTGCGTTTCAATGAGAAATGACGTCACGAGAGACGAACCTAACTGTTGCTCTGCTGCCCCCTGGCGGACGGACAGGAAAGGCCCTCGGTTACATCAACAAACAGTTCTTCTCTGACGCCAATGGCAACAGAGGGGGGGCCCCCAACGTGGCGGTGGTGCTGGTGGACGGCTGGCCCACGGACAAGGTGGAGGAGGCGTCCCGGCTCGCCCGGGAGTCCGGCATCAACATTTTCTTTGTGACCATCGAAGGAGCCGACGACGTTGAGAAGAAGAACCTGATTGAAAACGACTTTGTGGACAAGGTGGAGTGTTGTTGCCGAGTTTTGGTGTGTGGAATAACTGTTCATGTAGCCCGTTAGCAGTTGGCACTTTTTTAAGTTAAAAGTTAAAACAGATTTAGGTCCATGCACACCTGCTGGGTGACCGCTCCTCCAGCAGGTCCATGCACACCTGCTGCGCAGCGCTAAGCTTTGCTCCCGTCCCCAGGCGGTGTGCCGGACCAACGGCTTCTTCTCTCTGCCCGTGAGCAGCTGGTTCGCTCTGAGGAAGCTGGTGCAGCCGCTGGTGAAGCGGGTGTGCGACGCCGACCGGCTGGTGTGCAGCAAGACGTGCCTGAACGCCAACGACATCGCCTTCGTCATCGACGGCTCCAGCAGCGTGGGCACCGGCAACTTCCGCACCGTGCTGCAGTTCGTGGCCAACATCACGCGGGAGTTCGAGATCTCGGACACGGACACGCGGGTGGGCGCGGTCCAGTACACCTACGAGCAGCGCTTGGAGTTCTCCTTCACCCAGCACGGCAACAAGGCCGACCTGCTCAACGCCGTCAAGCGCATCGACTACTGGAGCGGCGGGACCAGCACCGGCGCCGCCATCTCCTACGCCGCTGAGCAGCTTTTCAGCAAGTCCAAACCCAACAAACGCAAGATCATGATCGTGATTACGGACGGACGCTCCTACGACGACGTCAGGCAGCCGGCCCTGGCTGTCCACCGTCAAGGTCAGAGGTCAACCCTAGTCCACGCCGCTGTTTGAACCCAGTCTTTAAACCTTTATTGTACAAGGTTTAGATTCCATTTAGTTACTAATCACTTCCTCATGGAGGGAGATTACAGCTGGCAACTCTTCATCTTAGAATGTTACTTTTAATCGATAATCAACTAATTATTCTGGCCCTTAAAACAGTCAATCATCTAAATCAGAGAATCACATTTTTATGGGTGATAAATACGGAAAGTTGTCTCATTTTTTGGGGACATTTACTCCAACAGAATCCGCTTTGACTTCAGTCAGAACGTAGAGAAATGTAAAAATGAAACGTAAAGTTTGTGTGGTGGAAGCAGCTTTGGTTGAGGGTGAGGTGGCGCCTACCTGCTGAACGTGCTCTCCTCCCCTCCAGACGTCATCGCCTACGCCGTGGGCATCGCCTGGGCGTCCCAGGACGAGCTGGAGTACATCGCCACCGACCCCGACAAGGAGCACGCCTTCTTCGTGGACGAGTTCGACAACCTTTACAAGTTCGTCCCCAAGATCGTCAACAACATCTGCCAAGAGTTCAACTCGCAGCCCAGGAACTGAGGCGCCGGCGCCGGCGCCGCTCCGACCCGACGTCTCGGCCGTCGCCCAGATAGTGGAAATGTAAAAAAATGATGAAATCAGCCAGACTCAGAGTTTACGGCCACGTCAACAGCGTGAGAGTCCGTCAACAACAGCATGAAGAAGCGTAAATACTCACTGATGGTGGCGGCTCCACGGGTGGGAAGGAAAAACGTACAGCTCCAGCTCGCCGGGCGCTTCCTAACCTTAATAACAGCGGTTCTGCTGCATCTGGATCTTCTGGATCACGCTGGTGCCGACGGAGACGGGGCGACGCCGCAGGCGAGGAGGCGCGTTGGTGCCACTCCGACTTGTTTAAACCTATTTATGATTTTCGCCCTTCATGTACATACGGATGCATATTAAAAGCATTTTGCTTATTGTTTAACTAATGGATCAATATCTATTTTTTTGCAATTTTTAATAAAATGTAAAAAAAAAAAAAAAAAAAAGTGGCCAATTTTTTTCTGATATTAATTAGCAGCTTTATTTACTTTATCGACGGTGAATAATTACATTAAGGTCGAGTTGCAGCTGCAAAATTACACAAATTTTCTCTCGGCCAAAATTCCAGGAGGATTTTGAACATGGAAAATGTGGGAAAAACACATTTGGTGAAAAATTCCGAACCCAGCAAAATCCCAGACGTGCACGTGTCAGCGCACAGGAAAACAGACCGGGTCGATTTTACAGCAGGTTTTATTTGGAACATACTTTCATATACAAACCAGTGACTGAGAAAATGGCTCAACCGAAGCTGTACTCTACATGTACAACATCTCCATCGTGTTAAGTTTATCCAGGAATACATCTTACAATAAACTGGAAAAATGCAGGACAAATCTGTGTGTTAAAGGTTATTTCAGAGTCCTACAGAACTGCACTAGGTTCCCGCTAAACACCGGACTACTGGAATTATCTGGACGTGATACATCACACGGTTGTCGAGCAAGTCCACACAACGGGGGAAACTACATACAATACAAGCCATTAATCCAAAGAGCAAACTGGCCAAAATCAAACGAGTTCATCCAAAAACGGAGCTCTAGAACCGAGTCGGAGTTGGAATCTGCAACCAGGAAGTTTCCTTTGGACACTCGTGGTGGCTTCTTACCTGCCGTGTGCATCTAATGGACAGGCGCTCTACGGAAAGGTGTGCGTCACCCCCCAGCGTTACCCTGAAATGCACAAGATTGATTCCCCAACCACACATATCAAAAAGGAGCACTCAAACTCACTCTGCACATTAAATCTTAAGACTGAATATATATTTTGTTTATTATAAGCATTTGTAATTTTACATCCAATATTAAAATCAACAACATGGTGATCGACCTGCTCCGTTTCTCTGCCGTCCCTCCCCCCCTTCCCCCCAAAACAAGCTTGTTAAAATAACATTTTTCAAGACCTTTATAAAGCAAAGGCACATTTGTCAACACGTGTTCTAAAAAGGAAAGTATAGGCAGGCCTGCGAGCAGCGTCCCGGGTCCCGGGTCCCGGGTCCCGGGAGCAGACGGGCAGATGGCGGCAGGCTTCCGCGGTTGCTCCGGCAACGTTTCTGGAACAGCACAACACAAAACCTGACTGGGTCTGAGGGCCCAGAGCGCTCTGTCTGAGGGGAAAGGTGGAGGGCCAGGGGCCTCGGGGGGCTCCTGAAGTCACTGAAGCAGAAGACCGCCTCACGTCTCCAAACACTTGTCCTGAGCCTCCGAACCGTGAGGTTGAGTCCGAGTGGGTCTGGGTAGGGGGCCGCCGCGGCCCGTCACACCCAGGCCTGCCTGGATGGTGTCTGGGGGACCAGGGAGCGGTTCTTCTCCTGATGGAGGATTGAGGCTACATGGTCAGTCAGTCAGGGCTGTGAGAGGCAGGACTGGACCCGTGCACCAGAGCCCCCCCCTCCCAGCAGGGTCTCTGCGGGTCCCCGATCATTGGTGGCAGAGTCAGAGGGCGGGGCTGCGGAGGAGGATGCAGCTCCGCGTCATACAAACACTTTGGCGAGAGCGTCTGCCCCAGCGCTGGCGATGTAGCACTTAGACGGGTGGAACGCCACGTCGTGGATGGCCTCCTCGAACTTCTTCCTGTGAGCCGTGAACTCCTGGATGCACGTTTTACTCTCCAGGTTCCACAGGCGGATGGAAGAGTCGTGACCTGCGGAGGACGACAGCAGAGTCACGACACAGAGGGGGAACGGAGGTGCGTGGGAGGGGCCGACAGGAAGTCCTGCTACTTACTGCCGGACATGAGATACAGCCCGTTAGGATCCACAGCTAAACTGGTGACAGCGTCCAGATGAGCCACCATGGAGTGGATCAGCTTCCCACTGGTGTTGTCATAGAACTTGATGTGTCTGTCCTCCTGCGCCGTGATGGTGATTGGAAGAGTTGGGTGACTCAGGATTTTGTTGATCTGACAGGAAGTGCCTGTTACAGACACACCAGCACCGTTAAACAACAGCGAGCTCCAGCCATCCAGAGCAGAACACAAGGCTCCCTGACCTGCAGAACCTAAGCATCAAAAGCACAGAACCTGTGTCCCAGGACCATGAACCAGAAGGTTTGATCAGAATATCTAAGTGGTCCCATGAAATCCCCTTTATTCGCTGTACTGAAAGGACAGTTGTGAGGTCAGTGCTTACTGGGCTCCGCGGTGGACTCCAGAGTGAGGACCAGCTGACGCGTCTCCATGTTGAAGAGTCCGATCTGCCCGTTGGTGAAGGACGTGACCAGGTGAGCTGGATCACTGCAGACCAGGTCCACAGAGGAGGGCACCCCCAGCTCTGGCGAAGGCCAACAGAGACATTCGTTAGCGGAGCAAACGTGACAGGAAAGAAATGCAGCCGTTGACGTTTCCGTCTACTTTTGTCTTCGTTGAACACGGCGAGGGCGGGGGAGGTGGTGTTGGCGTCCCACAGCCGCACCGTCCCGTCCGCAGAGCAGGACAGGAGGCGCTGGTGCGCGCTGCTGTAGACCAACCCCCAGACGGAGTCGGCGTGTCCGCACAAGGCTCCCCGCAGCACCGAGGGGTCTGCACACAAACGCAGAGACCAATGAGCAACGCGTGGAGGCTGAGCGGCGCCACGCTGCCCTCGGCACGCCCGCCGTTACCGTAGGAGTCGTAGGGGTCGATGTTGGGATTGGGGGTGTTCCAGCACTGGATGGTCCCGTCCACCCCGCCGCTGAAACACTGCTCCCCGCTGCTGCTCATCACCACGCTCAGCACGGCCCCCCTGCCCAGAAACACCCGTTAGAGCCGCTTCCTAAAGCCTCGGCTGATCTGGGAACAGCAGCTTCTTACCTGTGAGCCCTGAAGGTGTAGATGGGTTCCACGTCTAAGGAGGCGCTCCTGGGGACAAAGGCGTGTTGAGTACGGTTAGACAACGGGAGGAGCGCGGCTGCTGACACACTCACTTCTTGGCCGGAGCCGTCTTCTGCAGGTTCCACATCTTCAGCGTGTGGTCCTCTGAGGCGGTGACGAGGACCGGTTCCACCGGGTGAAAGGTCAGCGCGCGGATGCCGTCGAAATGGCTCCGCAGCGTGAACTTAGGGTTCCACGTTTTCCTCATCGCATCCTTATTGTTTCCAATCTGGAGAAGGAGTTTAAAAATGGCCTTTTAACGCTTTATTATCAATAACAAAAGTACGACAATCTGAATTTGTTCTATCACACATGGTCCCAAGTTAGTCTGGTATCAAAGATGTTGTTGCCACCTATCTGTTTCCATGCCAACCCCCCTGAAGAGAAACGCTGTGGATTTACTGACATCGTACGCCAGGCTGTCGGCCTCGTTGGCCACGGTGAGTCCAGCCAGCTCCCCCAGGCCCAGCTCGCTCTCCATGGCCTCGTCGCCGCCCATAATAAAAGACTTCCCAGAGGTCGGTGGGAACGTCAGCGCCTCCACTAGGAAACAAGCAAACGAGCAGAGTTAAAGCTCCGCGTGGACAAAGACAGGCGGGGACTTGAGCCGAGCACCTTCATCGGTCCGGTTCCCTTCGTGCTCATTGAATCGGACCGCGCTGGGCCGGGGCTGAGGAGCCGAGGGAGGCTGCATGTGAGACGGATCCTCCGCGTCTCGGAGGTTGGCCAACATGTCCTGCAGCTTCGACCGGTTCGGCCCTGTTGAGGAGGCAGGTTCCAAACGTTAAACATGGAGGCAAAGCAGACAGAAAGGTGCAAGTCTTCACAGAACGTGTTGAAAGGAGGAGAACAAAAGTAGGAAGATGGAAGCAACAGTGACCGAGAAGCTCAGAAAAAGAAGTGTGCAAAGGAAGAGAAGTGAAAGTAAATAAAGACAAAGCGAGGCGGAGCAGCTGCCACAGGAAATTAAGTTTGCAAGAATGAAATCCCATCCAGATCTCCTGACGCCGGCTCACAGCCAGGACAGCCCGGAGGATGAGAGGAACAAGCAAAAAGTGTGGAGCTCATCAAACAACCAGAACCAAGCCGACTTGTTGAAGCTTTGTCCTTGTAAATGTGAACTCTAAGAGCTCTGATTGAATGAAGGTGCAGCTGAGGTGGGTGATTACTGGGATGGTGCTGCTCAGCTGGGCTGGAGGACAAATGTCCGATTACTGTCAGCTCACAGCAGCAGAAGCGTTGCTTCTCACTACAACATCCAGACGGGGACGGGTGAGGATGGACACACTGAAGGAGGACACTGATGGGGACACAAGTCAAAACCTTCAACAAATCAGAAAAACCAAGCAGGAACAATCACACCGAAGATGAAGACGGCAGATGTGGCAGCAGGCCGGATATGAAGGGACGGACAACAGGACACAACGATGCCAGGTAGAAACGAGGACCAGGAGCAAATGAAGGAGACGAAAGGAGAAGAAAACAAGGAAGGTCACTGAAGTTTAGAGTTGAAGCTTCTTTGGTAGAACTCAGAAAAGTGTCAGGCTCTATGGAGAGGAAGAGGAGGAGGCAGCGGCGCCTCGCGGGACTTACTCTTCACCCCCTTTTTGCCCTTGCGCTCCTTTTTGTACTGCTCCTTGAGTTTGGTTATCAAGCCCGGGTCCACATCCCAAGCCTCAGAAATGGGACCTTGCTCGTCCTTCTCTACACAGGGGGAACAGAACCAGACCGAGAGGCTGTTGAGCAACTGCTGTGGTTGAGACCCTGAACCAGCAACCATCTTTGACCGGCCGATGAGCGAGCTGAGGCTGACTGAGCGACGCTCATGCACCTGCGATTATGTTGGCACGGAATACTGGCAGCAGGGGGCAGAAATGGAGATACCCTACCATGCAGAGGCAACGTGCGACTACCGACTCGTTACGTTTAGATGTTCAAACACTACTGGGGATGAGAGGCAGGACGCCTCTTATGTGGCGACGCTCTGACCTACGGGGGAGTGTCTGGCAGGGTAACGCCACACGCTCACACCTTAACTGGGGCATGAGACTGCTGGGAAGGACGCGCTGCCTGAGGACTTCTTTGATTTGAACTCACAGATAAAATGATCAAAGAATATTCTCAATAAAATGTTGATGAAAACGTGATGTTCAAAGTCGAAGAAGCCCAATCGGCGCGTCACCCACGATGGAACTCTGAGGACCGGTGAGGCTAAAAGACGGGAGTGGAGGAGACGTGGTCGAGGGTTGCTATGGTAACACAGTGGACAGGAACACAAACCATGGGTTATACAGAGACACTCCAAAGATGACTTATGACTACACCATGACACATGAACGATGAACATTCTCTGAAACATGACAAAATCGACGGTTTCTGAAACTTTATTATAAGATTTATAGCAAAATTCGGGGCAGAACTCACGTCGGGTCGTCAATCTCTCACACACACTCTGGATATCAAACACCGAGGCCTTCCTGAGAGACCCGAGACTCACCCCAGTCGGTGCCGTCCCCGTTGCCTCTGGATTCTGGGGAGGTGTCCATCTCATCAGTGCTGGACAGGAAGTCAAAGCCCTTCAGCGCCTCCTCTGTGTCCGGGTCCTCGCTGGTGTCCATGCTGGCAGGTGACAGTGAGGACGAAGGCTTCTTTCTGAGGATCTGGGTGCAGGAAACAGCATGTGTATACAGCATCTGTTCTGTTGACAGGTGTCAGTCTGTCTCTCACCGTCCTGGATTCCACATTTGTCCTGTCCCGCCCCTCATTATCCTCGTCCTCGTCCTCATCACTGAACTCAGCCGCTGCATTTTCAATGAATTTGAAGACCTCCAGCACTGCGCTGGTCTCAGAAACCTCAGGTTTCCTGCGGAGCAACATTACACACCGTTTCTTTGCTGTAAAGACCAAATCCTCGCGGGTAGCACTGATTTGAGAACAAGCTAGCTTGATAACTTAGCATGTAGGCTATAGTTGCTAATGTTGCCGTTCCATAATTACCCTCTGGTGCCATTGCCCTTCGTTGACAAGTCTGTTCCATTCACCAGAGGTTCAGTACTGGTGCGTTCCCCGGTCTTCCCGCCACCCTCTCCGGTGAGTCCTAGCAGAGCTCGGACCCTCTGGGACTTTACATCCAGGATGGTGTCTGTGTAGCCCACCTCCTGCAGATACCTGGAGCCACATTTCTAACCATTAGTGCGGCTACAGATAAAAGAATGTCTGTGAAAAAAGAAAGTTCAACTACAGCCTCATTGACCAACACGTTCGACGTGTTGCCTGTGATATTCACAGAACAGCAGATGGGACTAGAACCTAAAACAGCGTGCACGAGCGTGTAGTTCCCACCGAGAGCCATGAGAGGGCGCTGGACCCACAGCTACATTTGGAAGGCAGTTTTTCTGGTACATTAAAATGTTTAATAAAAACTCTGGATATGACAAAAAAAAAGAACTATAGGAAATGAATACATTACGTGAGAGCATTCAATTTAATTGAGGAATTCCAAAGGAATTCTCACTCACTGCCTGAGCAGCTGGCGACCTTGTTTCCAGGAAAGCTGATTGTTGAGCGATCCCGAGGACTCGTTCTCGTTGGCCTCATCTGCAGGAGGAGAGGTGGACACAAATCAGCGCTCTGGCGTGGGTTCTGTTTGAATCTCGGTGAGAATGTTCCAGCATCCTGGCAGCGACGCCTTTTCACCACTCGGCTGAACACGTGCACACATTTACTGGTGAACAGGGCGGAGGATCCTGGGAAAACCACCACTGCCTGTCAGCACGCATCAGCTCAGTACCGGCGGGTCGGTTCTGCCTTGGCTGCAGTAGTAAGGGAACGTTTTTCAAAACCATCAGTCATGGTTTCGATGCCCAAACCAAAAGTGTACGATTTTTTTGATGTATTGGGACGCGGCGGCGGCGGCGCTGTTCACGAGTCAGCTGAGACTTTTTGCCCAGAGAAGAGTAACAACGATCTTCGCCACTGGTGTCTGGTGAGCAGACGGGCCGCAGAGAGGTGCGGAGTGGGCAGGTGTGGCCCCACCCCCAAACAACACCTCCCACCCTGCCTCACACCGTTCCCTTCACCCCCCACTCATCAACACTTCCAGGGCTCGGGCGCTCCGAGAAGAGGCGGAGAATCACAGCAGAGGTGCTTCCTTTTCCAGACGTGAGGGTTGACGGCCGAGACGGAGACAAACAATACGCCCGGACACGTGACGGACGCCCGGACACGTGACGGACGCCCGGACACGTGACGGACGCCCGGACACGTGACGGACGCCCGGACACGTGACCGACGCCCGGACACGTGACGGACGCCCGGACACGTGACCGACGCCCGGACACGTGACCGACGCCCGGACACGTGACGGACGCCCGGACACGTGACCGACGCCCGGACACGTGACGGACGCCCGGACACGTGACCGACGCCCGGACACGTGACCGACGCCCGGACACGTGACCGACGCCCGGACACGTGACGGACGCCCGGACACGTGATGGACACGTGATGGACACGTGACGGACGCCCGGACACGTGACGGACGCCCGGACACGTGACCGACGCCCGGACACGTGACCGACGCCCGGACACGTGACGGACGCCCGGACGTGTCCATCACGTGTCCATCACGTGTCCGGGCGTCCATCACGTGTCCATCACGTGTCCATCACGTGTCCGGGCGTCCGTCACGTGTCCATCACGTGTCCAGGCGTCCATCACGTGAAGGCAACGTGCACTTTCCTCACATGGAACGGTCGATCGGAGCAGAGAGGAGCACGGCTGGGACACTTACCGGAGTCGTAGCTCGGCGGCTTCACGTCCCCCTGATTCAACTCCGTCCCGTATTTCAGCTTGTGGAACTTTGCTCTGCAGGGAAGAGGAGCAGGGAGAGACAGGTGACCACCAGAACCACCAGAACCACCAGAACCTTCCTGATGTGCTTTAACTCGTCTACGCTCAAGTTCAGCTCGTCGGCTCTGCAGAAATATGATGCACGTGAGCTTGCACGAGCGGATGCTCAGAAATTCCTTCACCAGAATTTGGAAGTTTCACGTGACCCAAATGTTCACAATAACCTTCTCAACAGCACCAGCAGAGGGACAAGTCCATCCTTGTTGGAGGACAGTCGGTACAGACGTGCTCCCACCCCCCCAGAATCACCCCCCCCCCCCCCCCCCGGAGAATACAGCCTCACTTCCAAATCAAATTCATTCCAAATTGGAAACATCCTACACGTTCAAACCCATTTCTGATGCTTTCAAAAGGCCTCGGAGACGTGACCTGTTACTTAGCAACAGTAGTAATCCCAGAGTGAGCGCTCTTCCTGGGCCTCCACGTCCTCAGTGGAGCACCGGATAAACAGAGGCGATTATTCCCGATCAAATGAGCCCGACGAGGACGCAGACGGATCTGGGAATGTTCTGATATTAGCTACTTATAACAGACCCATCCCAGACTGCTGCTCCACTTTAGCCTCGTAGAGGTGATAGAGCCCCGACGTGAGCGGACCGTTGCCGAGCAACGCAGCTCTGTCGTCTGCACGTCACAGGAAGCTGCTTCCTCTGTGGTCGGTGGCGAGCAGAGAGCAGCACCCCCTCACAGAGAGCTGGCGGAACCAGCAGAGGCCCCGGGCTAACGCCGCCCGTTAGCTCGTGGGTCGGGTCACAGCATCCTCGTTCTCATCTGTTATCTGAAGGTGCCATCAGCAGGTACCGGTGCCACCGTGAACACGCACATGCTGTGGAGACATGAGCGTGGTGCTGGGGGGCCCAGCGGGGGGCGGTCACCCACCTCTCCTGCTTCAGGGCATACTCCAACATCTTGATCCTCCTCACCAGGTCCTTCTTCAGGTTCTCCTGGCCTTTCCTCTCCCCCTGCAGGAAGGCGATTTGGGCCTGAAAGCACAAAAATAGGACTGTCAGGTCCGATTCCCAACGTGGGAGCGGCTTTACAGTAGCTGCGATTATTAATAGATCAACGTCCCCGCGGACGAGACGCGAACCAACGAGCAACAAAGACCAGGAGATGCGTCAGGACGGAAACAACAAGAAGCTGTCAAATCCGTGTGTGTGGTGGGAGGCAAAGAGAGGCATCAGAGCTCTTCTATTTTAATCTAACCCACACACACACACACACACACACACACACACACACACACACGCGCACACACTCTCTTTAGTAGCAGGCAGCAGCTGTGGATGGTCAGTCTGAGTCAGCATTACATTACTTTATTTTGCAGGGTCGTACACACACACACACACACACACACACACACACTTGACACTCTTGGGGATTACATCTTCCTCTCACACAGCTCCCATCGCATCACCAGGGAGGGGCAACGATGTCCCAACATTCACGCAGAGCTGAAGCCGCCTCTTCAGGGGAACGTTTGAGCTCCAGCGGGTTCGGAGGGATTCGCACAAACGCTGCTGCAGCCGTGAGTCACGACGGCGCCTCAGTCGATAACAGCGGCGCCGCTGCTCCCACGGTTCTCCGGACCAGCGCTGCTCACCAGAGCTGACGAGCAGCTCGTAGAGCAGCAGGCGCTATGCTAACACCCCTCAGTGATGCTAACACCCCTCAGTGATGCTAACACCCCTCAGTGATGCTAACAATGGTAAGAATGTCTGGATTTAGGAATCCTTGAGAATTAAAGGCCTGGAGATGAAGCAGGGCCAAAAATAGAGGAGAAGGGACATTTGTGAAGAGCTCAGCTACGGAGCTCTGGAGAAGGGTTGGAGATAAGAGGAGGTGATGCAACTGAAGTCGTGAGAGGTTTGAGTGCCTGAGTTCTGTATGCTGCTAGCGCGTTAGCACGTTAGCGCTGCGGCGCCACACAGAGGAGACACTCTGTGGGTCTCTGGCTCGGCGCTCCGGCATCAAACATTCACCTTGGGAGGAATGCAGAGTCAACTGGGCCATGAAGAGACACAGGGACATTTCATTCCCACCCGGATCACAGAGGCCGCATTATTGGGCTGCTGGATAAGGAGCCCTCAGTGCTGCGCCGGGCGGCACGGGCCGCCATCCAGGGGGGGCAGAGGGGACGGCCCAATAACTGGCTGGACCTTAACCACGGTGCTGGGCCTGGTGCTGGGCCTGGTGCAGGGCGCTGGGCCAGGTGCTGAGCTTGGTCCTGGGCCTGGTGCTGGGCCTGGTGCAGGGCGCTGGGCCAGGTGCTGGGCCTGGTGCTGGGCCTGGTGCTGGGCCTGGTGCTGGGCCTGGTGCTGGGCCTAGTCCTGGGCCTGGTGCTGGTGCTGGGCCTGGTGCTGGTGCTGAGCTTGGTGCTGAACGGGTTTCCATCACCACAGATGTGAGCTCATTCCATCTGGAGAGTGGTTCCGGAGATCCACAGCGGGCGCCAGGGTCCCAGCGGAGCGGCTGGAACGCCTCATGGACAACGTGGACGCTCCGGTCCAGTCCGTGCTGGATCCACTCCCACAGTGACCCCAGAACATTCCACACATGCCTGTGCATCAAAGCAGCCCGGCCAGAGGAGGTGCTGGGACTGGGGGGGCACCTGGGGGGAGGAGCCTGCGGAGGGAGGCACCTGGGGGGGAGGCACCGAGGGGGAGGAGGAGCCTGCACTGTTTGAAGGAGGCTTGTGGGCGGCGCCGTTAGCCTGGAGCTAAAGAACGAGCCGCCTCCCAGATGTTGGAGCATCAGGGTCCAGAGGAACCACGTTGAGGAACCTGTGGTCCTTCAGATAAAGCGGAACCCTTTATCGGACCCTCCTGGGATCTCCCGTCTGTTGGGGGGAGGTGACGGATCAGGTCAGCTGACAGCAGACCCGTATCTCTGCTCCTGGTCCGTTTTATTGTGCGACTGAGCTCGTTGCTAACCAGAACCGTCCTCGGGCTTTGCAAATATGAGGCCACAGCGCACGGCGCCGATCAGCTGAGCGCGATCTTTGGACGAGTGCTCCAGTCAGAACACGGGTGGACCACCAGAGGTTGGGATCCGAGTCCACAGCCATCACACTGGGACTGGACCTCAACCTGGAACAACGCTCCAAAACCTGCTTCCTGAGCGCCCCCCTTACTTTACGGACCTTCACTCACAACGGCCTTGAAGCCACTCTCAGGAGCATTAGCACTAGCATTAGCATTAGCATTAGCACCTTGACAGCGCTAACCTGCCACTGAGCAGCAAATTAGCAGGACAGACGCGATATGTTGATCATCCGCCAGCACTCGGCCCTGAATGACAGCGGCCCGGGCGCCACGCTGCAGGCTAAGATAAGCTAAGATAAGCTAAGCTAAGCTAAGCTAAGTCTCGCCAGAGGAGTGGCCCTGAGCATGAACCAACAGGCTGGCTGGACGACATTCCTGGGAGCTTTTCCTTCTCCGGAGACACAGCTTTAAGCTTCCATTCAAGGATGGAACGAGAGCGGCGCCGTCCTGGAGGAAGAGCAGCGAAGTCTTGGACCTTCCAGGATTTCACCTTGGATACGCCGGAGTAAGATTAGCACGTCCAGACCCACAACGAGCGCATGCTAGCGCACGAGGACACAACGGTGTCCATCACGTGGGGGCCGAGGACTCCAAAGGTGATGTTCACAACACGTTAGCAGGGCGTTAGCAAGACAGCAGCAGCAGGCTTTTAACAGGCCATAATGGCTCCACCCTTCAACAGCCCATAGTTACCATAGCGCTGTTCAGAGGAGTGAAATACCACTGTGTATTACACGTGTTATTACACATGTTAGGACAACAACCACAGAAAAATGCATTCAGCCACAGTTATTGTACAAGAGTACAACGTAAATATGATCACAGGAGAAACCACCTCCAGAGCCCTGAGGAGGTGCTCCCACCACAGGAGAAACCACCTCCAGAGCCACAGGAGAAACCACCTCCAGAGCCCTGAGGAGGTGCTCCCACCACAGGAGAAACCACCTCCAGAGCCACAGGACAAACCACCTCCAGAGCCCTGAGGAGGAGCTCCCACCACAGGAGAAACCACCTCCAGAGCCACAGGACAAACCACCTCCAGAGCCCTGAGGAGGTGCTCCCACCACAGGAGAAACCACCTCCAGAGCCACAGGAGAAACCACCTCCAGAGCCCTGAGGAGGCGCTCCCACCACAGGAGAAACCACCTCCAGAGCCCTGAGGAGGTGCTCCCATCACAGGAGAAACCACCTCCAGAGCCCTGAGGAGGTGCTCCCATCACAGGAGAAACCACCTCTAGAGCCCTGAGGAGGTGCTCCGATCACAGGAGAAACCACCTCTAGAGCCCTGAGGAGGTGCTCCGATCACAGGAGAAACCACCTCTAGAGCCCTGAGGAGGTGCTCCCATCACAGGAGAAACCACCTCTAGAGCCCTGAGGAGGTGCTCCGATCACAGGAGAAACCACCTCCAGAGCCCTGAGGAGGTGCTCCGATCACAGGAGAAACCACCTCTAGAGCCCTGAGGAGGTGCTCCGATCACAGGAGAAACCACCTCCGGAGCCACAGGAGAAACCACCTCCAGACCCCTGCACCTTTACCAATCAGCTGACACTAGAGAAGACAGGAAGCGCCTCCTCGGGCCAGGTGGGTTTAAATGTCCAGGACAGGGACGTGAAGGTCTCCAACCTGAAAACAGCGTCCGTCCAAACTCTGATGGCTGAACTTAGTGTAGCATAAATCATATGTTAGCCATAATGCTAAACCCAGAAATGTACAGCTAACTGGTGAGTAATTATGCTGCAGAGAACCAGTTCAGTAGCAATAAAATGCCTGTGTGGAACAATCAATCATTAACGAGGGTTCAACGCTGTAAAACAGTGAAATCAATCACGGTAAAGCGACAAAAGCTCTGAAGGTGAACTTTTAATGGTTTCTCAAGCTAAACTGTAGTTTACCAGAGGTACAATACATCAGCGTGAGGAGGCGGATTACAATTAATGTTGTTATTACCGTTCTTGTTACTTTTAGGATTTGGGTCGGGACAATTATCAGTATGACCAACTTAAAACTCTTTAAAAAGAAAGTCCAAAGCCGTTTTTATTCTCCCCAAGGAGTGGCAGTGACATAGCAGCTAGCTTGTGAGAAGACTCAAAAACAAGACGTGCTTTGTCTCATTCCTGTGTGTCAGCTTTAATCAAAGCTCAAAGGGTTGATGCCTTTCTGACGCTTTATATTTAGCTCAAATAAAACGTTCAGAAAAGGGCATCAACAAGGTTTCTATACAATTCCAATAGTTAGCTAAGCAGGCTGATAGCCGCTCTGTGTTTCTACACGGTAACATTAGCGTTACACATTAACACCTTAGCTTGTAAATGCAGCTCTCGTTGACTCAGCACATTTCTAATCACAGGAAGAACAAACAGCTTCTCGTGGTTGCAAGAAAGTTTGGTGGTTTCGTAGAGTTCAGAGGTAGTAAAGCAGCCACCGAGCAGTCGGGTCCGGGGCGCTGCTGCTCAGGCTAACAAGCTAGCAGGCTAACAGGTTAGCCCAGGAACGCCAATGATCAAACATTGAAACGCGGCGCCATACTTGAAAGAAGCAGTACTATGCGCTCGTTATGTCACCAATATGCGGTGTGTGCGCCCAAATGTGAGGTTTCTACCTGTAGTTCGGCTCGCTCCACCTCCCATTGTGCTCGCTCTACTTCGAATCGGGCCCATTCGTGCTGCAGGAAGTGCAAGATCCCCGGGATACTGTAATGCGCCCTCGCCGCTTCCCCCGCGTCGCCGTCGGCGAGCGGTCCTTTCCCGCCGCCTGGTAAAACAGAGTTGTTGTTGTTGTTGAAGAACACGCCGGGGCCCGCCTGTTCGTCCATGGCCGGGCTCGGGGGAACGGTTTGCCCGATGTCTCGCCGATTGGAGGTGCTCGATAGCAGCGGAAAGCCGAGGCGGACTGCTGCGCTCCGCTGCTCGGGACCGAACTCACCCTCTGACAGCTAGCTGTCATTGAGTGACGTCGCCGCGCGACCACGCCCACTGCACGTTGACCGCGGCGCTCGATTAGCGTACCTTGACACTCCGGGGGAACGGCCGCGGCCTCGTTATTGGTGTTTTTCAAAATGACTGTAAATTTCCATAAAACGAAAGTGCAAGCTGAAGCTACAATCGTTTTATTCAGATGACAATATGAGTGCGTTAAAACATTACAGAAGCCATTTAAAACTGCAAAACCTGCCACTCTGTGACGGCAGCTGACGCTCACCTGTCTCCACCCACAGGAAAGGTTCCATGATGACAAATCAATGCATGCACTGACGTACATCATATTATTATCTTATTACTAATTTATACACAGAGTAATTAACCATCCCCGAGGATATTTTATCTTCAATATTCAAAAACGTTTGGTAAAATATAATAGACTACACACAGGCCCTCTTGTGTGTACGGACGTGACGCAGGAAGGGTGTCTGTACAACTTAAAAGTGAAATTTAAAAATAAAAATAAACAGTGGCATTAAAAAAGGAGAAAATCAAGGATGTTTGGAATTTAAAGGAATAAAAAAACTTTGACGTTTCTTCATGGTAAGGTAAGGGATGATGACCAGTAAAAAAAAAAAAAAAAGGATTCTACTGAAACCGTTACTGTAAATACTTTAGAAATGTGTAGAATTGATACATTCTCAATTCCCTACAGGTTTTAAAGTGACCAGTATAAGACCTTCATTCTTATTTTGATTCTTCTTGACATGGAGAAGAGCTCTAACACATTAAAACAAAGATGAAATAAATACATCTGAGACCACGACTGCATTCACTTCAGAAGAAACTGGTCTTGAGCTTGATGGTGGGGGCTGCCTGCACGGCGGGCTGAGCCTGCCGGGCTGCAGCTTTGGCTCTGCTGCTGGCCTGGTTGGCCCGGACGGCAGATTCCAGACGTGTTTTCAGCTCCAGTGCTGCTCCAATCACGGTCTTAAAGGCGGACGGGTAGAGGGGACCAATGCGCATCAAGTTCTGCAGGGCAAAGTCGTGAAGAGCTCTGGAGACTTGAGGGGCAGCGGAAATGGCGTTTTCATCCAGAAGGTAGGAGATGAGAGTCGGGACCAGCAGAGCCAGCAGCTGCACCCCTGCACAGGAAAATAGGGAGACACTCAGGAACAACAGGCATTTACAAGAGAATTCCTCAAATGAAGGATTGAAAAATAAAATTTCCATCCAATATAAATGCGACCAATAATAAAGGACGGATCTCCGTTAAAGCCCAAACGAGTAATTACTCACCTGATCTACGCTAATATTAAATGGCTATTTTGAGGTAAATAAATACTAAAAAATGTGAGATGATAATCCCAAATATACAGCGAATAGAAAATATTCAGTATTATGCTAACGACTACGACTAGCCAAAGGGAGTAGAACGACACTAGCGTTAGCATTTACTGCTCAAACATCTGTGTGTTCTGAACAGCAGACAGAAAATCACAACTACTAGTTTCACTAAACTACTCAGGTTGTCTCTCTTACGGTTCTGCTCTTCACCCATAGCAACCAGAGCCTCCAGGACACGGATGCCCTCCTGCACCGCCTGCAGCTCGGCAGGAGTCCCTGGTCGCTGGTGCTCCACGGCCTTCAGCTTCTCCACCATCAAGGGTGCGAGAGCGTGGATGTATGGCGTGGACAGGGCACGCGTGCAGTGCTGGAACACGGACAGCAGCAGCTGGTAGCACCGCGCCCGAACCTGCGGCAGGAGCACAAAACGTAGACGCACAACGTGAACCTCCGGACCTCAACGCGTTTAGATTTTAGGTTCTCTACCCAGGGGTCGCTGGAGTTGAGGGCACTTCGGAAGCGGTCCAGGCAGCCCTTCTGCAGGACATTAACTCCCACCAGTTCGGTGCTAGCGGACAGCAGGAAGAGCGTGATCGCTGTCAGCATGCTGACCTCGTCCGTGTCCGGCCTGGACTCGTCTGATAAAGAACGCCGCAGAGAAACACTCAGAAACACACGACCTCTCCTCTGAGCTGAGACTTCTGCCGGAGCGTTTCCTCACCGGGCTGCGAGTACTCCAGCACGGACGCCAGGCTGCTCCGCACAAGGCCGGTCCACTGCGTCTGCACGCTCTCCTCCTGCGCCAGCGGGGACGTGAGGATGGTCTTGATGGCCTGCAGGGCGGCTGACACGGGCACAGGCACCGAGCCGTCCGCAGCCTTCACCGCAGTCTCCCTCAGCACCCCCGTGATCAGAAAGAGCACCGTCGGCAGGATGGTCATGCTCCCTGCAGGGCAGAGCAGAACCGGGGAGAGTTCTCTCATGACGACCACGAACGAGTCAGTGAAAGAGAGCACAACGAGAGGAGAATAAAGCAACACCGGCTGTGCATGCGGTGCCTCGGGCCTCACCAGCAGCAGAACAGAGCGAAGGCAGCTCTGCCAGGATGGAGACCGTGTTTGCCACAAGCCGTGCACTTTCCTCAGGTAGCCGCTGAGGCCGGAGCGGCACGTGGCTGGGAGACTCTTTCACACGGGTGTTTAGCTGCGGTATGTGGCGGACGAGAATGAAAACCAGAAGCTCCATGGCTGCAAACACCAGAGACCTGCCAGGGACCAGCTCCCCTGTATCTCCTCCTTCCTCTTGTTCTCCTTCTTCTTCTTTGCCTAAACAAAATAAGAGTGGTCTTAATGAACCTCGTACTCCACAAATGCAGTGAGGAGTTTTTGGCTTTGACAGAGAGGAAGATGTAGCGTGTTAGCTCCTGACCCTGGTGGGATCTCCATCGCTGCAGATGTTCCAGCGCAGCTCTGACAGTTTCCTGCACAACAGCCGTGACCTGGAGCTGCACGGCAGGAGGATCCCGAGTCAGCAGCAGCCTGTGCAGAACATTGAGGAGTTCTACTGCCAACAACTGAAACAGAGCAACATTTCAGTCACGTTACTGTGAGTCCGGCAGCATAATTATACACACTCATCCCGTCACGCACAAATTTAGCTGTAATAACAGTGTAGTAGCTGAAACGGGACCTGGAAGACCACGTTTGTGGGGCAGGATCCACTCTGGCTGCCAAAGAACCTGCAGCATTTCCCACACTTCTGCTTGTGTAGCCAGGAAATCCAATCTTTTATTTTGAGATGATGAAGGACACGACCTTACGTATTCACCGTCTATCCGGTACCATTTAACCTGCAGCCAGGCTTTGAACGACACAGCCAATATCACGTGGCTTCGCCTCTGCGACGTCTTGCTGCATGCGTACGTTTCCCTGTAGGGAATCTGCCAACTATTGGGTTTCTCACGTACGTTCTGCCCCGGTTTGAGTCGTTACCTGGTCACTTGCAATGTGAATCCTAGCACACGGAGATTCGAGCAGAGTGGTGAGCGCCTGGAGACACGACATCATGTGTTCGATGGGCTCCTCAGGTCGGGGGAAACAAAGGAACTCTATACTGACGCCTGAGAAACAGATTCGAAACACAGAGATTGCTCATTTATTTTAGCTTCTTCCCTTTCTGCTCACGGTGAGCTGGTTTCCATGGCAACATTTCAGCTTTTTAACTTCGACAGTGACGTAACGTGTGGAGCTAATTAGAAATGAAAAGATGGGGTCCTTACCCAGCATCAGATGCATCCGATCTTCTACCGATTCCTCGGGGGACTTTGAGTTGGCTGCAGTTTGAGTGATGGAGGAAGAGCTCTCTTCTGTCTCTTCGGCGGCCCCAAACCCGGTGCTGCTCAGCCACAGGGCCACAGCGTGCAGGACCGGTGCCCAGGAGCCGCGGTAGTGCAGCCTCGCTGTGTCGATGGTCTCTGGGGTGTAAAATGCTCCACCTGAGATAAGACACACGTGAGATTTTCTTTTGTTTCTAAGGACTTCAAGCGTTTTCTTTCTTTCTGACCACGAGCGAGAAAACGAACCTTCAGGCGGCAGCTGGCTGGAAAACTCGGCGGGCAGAGTGAGCAGAGCGTAGTCTCGCAGCACGGCCAGCCACAGGCGGCTCAGGGCCGGCAGCTCTGGCTGCACCAACGTGATGAGGCTGTCCGGAGGCAGCACTCCAGCACCCGGATCCTCCTCGTCCTCCTCATCATCTGCACTTCGGACCGGCTTGGCAGGCTGGGCCTCGGCCTCTTTCTTGACCTTCATGGAGACCACATAAACCTGAGGAAACAGAGTTTTCTGATGAGCATCGTGTCCAGTGAGGACAGTGAGCAGGTGTCTGCAGCCTCACCTCTGCCCAGGCCTTTAACACAGCCAGTTTCTCCATCGTGGTGGCGCTCTCACTGTACAACTGGCTGCACGAGCCCTTCCCAGCCTGCACCTTGTCTAGCGATGACACCAGGAGGTTGTGGACTCGACGGAGGTCATTGAGATCACTGACCACGCCGCTCCCAATCCACGTACTACACACCTGTAGGGCCAAGGAACATTCTATAAGTACAGACGAACATTTAGAACTCACCAAGTCCTGCATCACGTATGGAGACACTGATGAAGCAGCGTCGGGCTCAGTCATTAAGAAAAATCCCAACAGTTCGGCTCCAGATTACAATTTAGGCAGAGCCAAAGGTTGTGAAGAGAGCAACCATCTTATTTTACATGCTCTCACCTGGCACGCCTTGGCCGTTATGTCAGAGGGTGTATCCGGGGAAAAGGCAGGCCTGAGAGCCGCTCCAACCTGAAGCGAGATATGATGAGAGAATAAAGACCACCTACATGAATTTCAGGTTTCCAGGAGCAGGATTCATCTGAAACTGTTGCTGCACCAGGACAGGTGATGCGTTTTCCACTCACATTGGCCTGATATTGTTCCAAAATAACATGTCCTGGGAACTCGGGCTCTGGCACATGTGCAAACTTTTTAATAATGTCTTCCAGAGCCTGCAGGCCGGCCATCCTCAGCTGGTTACTGTGGTCTGTGGCTGCCATGAAAGCCATGCGAATGAGGTCAGACAAGTGCAGCACCAGCAGTTCCCCTGAACACAGACAATGGAAAACACCATGAAACACCACAGCAACCCGTGTATCCTGATAACACACACGCCAAACCACCATCTGTGCAACACATTGGCTAACTGTTTTAGTAATGACTAGCCTCTAAATCAAAAAGCCCACGTAACAATCTAAAACTGGTTCATTTTGTCAAAACCAAAGTTTAAAACCTCAACAGCCTAAATATTCATACGTTGAGTTGATCTATGTTCTATTTGGAGTCACATATTTGGCTGGTTTGTGGAATGATTCCTGATTTAGGAGCAGCTTGCATAAATACAGACGCCTCCATGTGACATAAATCAAAGTCCCCCTAAATTGTGAACTAATTTCTAGCTTTGCTAAACTAAAAACACACAAATTAAGTTTATTTCCCCTCCCCCGGCAGCCGACACTTAAATAGCCCGGAGTTTAAAAGCCACACGAAGCAAATGTCGCGTGCCTGTTGAGGTTTGGGGAGAGACAGTTTATAAAAGCTAATGAATCACAAGTCCTGAAGCAACAGTCTGCTGATGCTACCTTTGCTGTTCTTGGCTTGTGCAGAGCGGGCAGCTGCCAAGTCAAAATGAGCTTTGTCATTCTCACACAGCAGGATGATGCGGCACAAGCAGTCTGCGGCAAAGACTCGGGTGACCCATCGTGGGGCCACGGACGGCTTGGACTTGTCGTCCTCTCCCAGCCCAGTGAACATGGTGTCATCGTCCATCTCATCTTTTTTCTCAGAGTCCTCTTCGTCCTTCTCTACCTCAAACACAACAGCTCCTCCAACATCTAGGAGACACCACATCCAGCCATTATCTTCCCTTCTACAAAACGCAGGTTTCAACTGTCCAACAATTAAATGAAGCGGAATAATGTTCAAAAAAGTGACATCACTCAGCCATGAACATACGATTTGAAGGCAGATTTGACTTTTTCCCGTTACCGGTCGTAGCTGCCAGGACATCCTTGCAGAGGTGTAACCAGTGAGAAAGCTTCTCCACAGCAAGAGAGGACAGCATGTGTCCCAGAGTGTCGTGGATGTCTGAACACAGCTTCCTGTCCGTCTCCCGGTCCAGCATTCCAAACAGAACACCCTCCAACCCGGTTTCTGTGATGTTGAGATCTTGACGAGAGAACAGAGTAAAAACAGTGAAACAGAGCTTTTCTTGACTCGGGGCTCAGGGAGAATGTGACTGTCCCCCTCATTGTCCTGACTTATGGCTGCGTCCTTGCTGTCTCCTGCCCTCTTGGCCAGGCTCATGGCGTACTCGCAGACCTCTGCAGCTTCTCTCTGGGCAAGCTGTCTCAAGCAGGCCACAGCAGCACGGCGCAGCAGCAGGTGAGAACTGGACAGGTGAACCTGCGTTCCACAGCCAAGCAGGGAAACTGGTTTCAACATCAAGACAAAGTGGAACTGCTGCTGTTTATCCTCAACTTGGCGTTGCCTTACACAGAGACACGGAACCAGGCTGGACAGGTTAACGTGGCGTGGAGCGAACATATGCAACTGCTGCAAGCACGAGATGGCCGCTGCTTGCACCAGAGAGTCCGAGTGGTCCTGCATTATGGCACAACCCACCAGGCAAGACGAGCGTATGGTGGAGATGGTGGCTCCATTTCCTTAAAACAATACACAAATTAGTTTGTGTCAATCCTTAGAAATGACAATCCCTGTTTATCCTGCCACCTGCTGGCCAGATACGTGTATAGAACTTTTAAAGCCGAAAAAGACCCCGACAGGGACCAGCACAATAAAAATGAAGGGCAGTGAGTTTGTTTCTGCCATAATTACCCTGCAGTTCTGGCCCAACAGTGGTGATGAGGGCACCCAGACAGCGGCCCAAGCACTGGTGCACCTCAGTGTGAGATGGAGGCACAGTAAGGAGCAAAGTCAGAACCAGGGAAAGGGTCGGTTCCACATAACCTCTGTACATCGGACCGCTCGAATCCACAATCAGAGCCAGAGAGTGCAGAGCCCATGTCTGATGAAAAAAGCAAAAACAAAATAAGAGCTACCATTTTTTCATTTACAATATAACCCAAGTAAAAAGAGAAGTGATTTGCTAGCATAAATGGATTCTAAAAATAGCTTCTTCCAGATGAATTCTTGCTACCTGGACTTCATGAGAGGTTCCATCTTGTGCCAGAGCCAGCAGAATGCTGACGCTGGTCTTTAAGTGCTGGCCTGAGCCAATTCCTCCAACGTATCGATGCAGACAGCCCAGCGCCAGAGAATGTCCTGTTCTTGAGACGACATCACGAGCGGACTTCAGTCTGGGAGCAGAGACAAGAAAATGTGAATGTAACGGCCGGTGGGAGCTCGTCTGTTGGAAGCAGAGGCTTCTCGGCTCCAGCCCCAGTCCAAGGAAGGTGGAAGGTGGAATGGAAGGTGTTCTGGTAGTAGGGGAAGGGGCCAGAACACCTTCAGAGCACTGCTGATGTACCCTCGGGCAAGGCACAGAACCCACCAATGCTCATACAGGACCCTGCGATGAACCGGGGACCCTCCCCGTGATCCCAAAAGGGATGAAGCGGATAAGAAGAAGAAATGAAAGGAATGTAACTACGGTTCTAGGAATCCCGAATGACCAGAGGGGGTGCTGAATACTCCCCACCTCTGACGCCCAACAGGGATGGAATAGAACTGACCTTAAAAGGACAACGGAAGACTGAGAACATGCACCCTGTTCAGAACAATATGCAGCTGACACAAGACTGATACTGAATACTGATAAAAGACAATAGATATTTAAAAGCTTACTTGTCAAAGCTGGTTTGTGCCATTCTGGCAATGAAAGTAGCCTCTCCAACCACCTGAGCCATCCTGCCCAGGGCCTCTCCAGCAGCACAGCGCAGGATAGGATTGGGATTGTCCAAGGCTCCCATTACCAGGGCCAGGGCTGACTTCCGCACCTCCTCTGGACCCAGAGTACTCTTATTTTCAGCCAGCCCCTTCAGTCAAAGACATTTGATACATTACATCTAATTTAATCTAGTACTTAGTGAATCACTCTCCCAGGTCTTGGGAGCAAAGTAAAGCTTGTTTTCCTAACCTTGAGGGCACTAAGTACAGCGGTAAAGATGTTAAGCTGGACCGCCTGCTGTCGAACTCCTTTTGCTTGCTTTATACACTCGGCAAAGTGATCGAGCATCTGCAGTCTGCACCACACAGAACGGCACTTTGTGTTCATCATTTTGCCAAACCTGCCCAAATAACCCCAAATGCCCTCCAATTCTGACCTGTGCTTGAAGGAGACATGTGGAAACACCACCCCAAACAGAGCCACTGACGCATCGATGACTGACACGCCAAGCGGCAGGGGTCCTGGGATGGCCTCGCCTACAGGTACACGCAGGTAGATGGAGGAGGGATCGTGCTCCAGGGCTCCGCTGCCTGATGCACTGTTGGGCTGTAGCTGTTCAGAAACCAGTAGCCAGTGGGCACTTCGTATGGTATCAGAGTAACACCCCATTTCAAGGGCCTTTATTTATTTCAATATTAAACGTCGGCTGTGTATCATATCCACTTTTACTCACTTGATCCTCAATGGATTTGTGGTCAGTTTCCTGTAGCCAGGAGCCCATGAGCACACTGTCATCGTAGTGACAGAGGGAGCGCAGTAAAGAGGTGGTCGTGTTGGCAGAGTTGTCCGTCAAGGTGAATTCTGCCACTAGTTCCCTCAGGAGAGCGTTGAAGCTACCTGCACAACAACATTACGGCTGTTAAAACTCATTCCGAAATGTTCTTCCTCTGGCTGGAAACATATTCAGAAGTGTTTGCATTACCTTCATAGGTTTTGGGTGGAAGCAGAGCAAGAATATCGTACAACCTGAGCCTCACCATGGCTGCGCTTGCCTTCAGGTGAGCACCGTGGACTTTGGTGATGGCAGGGATACTGAAAAATGAGAAAATACCAAACTTGTTAGGTAACAACAGCACAAGCAACTATTATGTGTGTACAATCCATAATGAGATATAGATTACAGAATGTGGCCAAGAGAGATCTCTAAAAACACCAGACTCACTGAGACATCATGGTCATAGCACATTCAATGGGCGTCATCAATCTACGGATCACATCCTCAGTAAGCAGCTCAGGACAATGGGCCACAAAGCTGCGCATGGCTGTGTAGGAAACAATGATGACAACAAATGTTGTAGGCGTCACTTTATCTTTAACGCCTTAAACTGCTGATCAAAGGGCGTCTGTGCAATCAGAAATCAATGGCATGGCCAGTATCTAGGCTTTGGTTTCTTTACCACACAATGCTCCAGCCCGACCCTCCAGTGTGACCTGCCAGGTGAACGCATCCCCCCTGGCCTTCTCTGCCTCCAACTCCTTCGGGGAGCGAGGAAACACGTTCCTCCAGAGCAGAAGCATCTTTGGTAGGTGATAGCGCACAAGGGACGGGCCTGGGGAAATAATGAAAGTGTGTTAGTGTTGTGGTAAGAACACTCAGAGCTGAGAGATAATAGGGAGATGTACCCAGAGTCATGAGGGCACCCAGCAGCAGCCAGCCCGCCTGGGTACGCTGCAGGGACAGTCGACTATTCTGAGCAGCTGTGCGGAGGAGGTCCTCAGCAATACTCACCACCAACTACACACAGAGTGCACATACTTCAGTGTCTGCTCACTAGATTACCAGTAGGACTGGTGCAGGAGGCCAAGGCCTAAATGGCAGTAATGTAAATGGTGGCCAGTTACACTCTGAAGCTACCTTTCCCTTGGAGTGGGGCAGACCCAGTGGACATTGGTGTACTCCACCAAGAAGAGCCGCCATTGCAAAGCTGTAGCCGCTCACGGCCTCAGGTGAACTCTTCAGGTTGTTGATTCTCTCCGCGCACCGGTCCAGCAGTGGGGTCAGCTGATACGGTAACGCTACGGCAACGCAGCGCAAACACCACGCAGCTGCCAAACGGGCTGCCATACTGGGGTGGAGCAGCACGGACGTCACAGTTTCAAGGAGACCTGAGGAGGACACATGAAGGTTGCTATTGCCATTTGAGTAGGACAATTCCATCTATTTCTGCACCAATTATTGTTGATTCAACCAGAAAATAAGGTGGAGAGCATATAAATAAATAACTACGGTGTAGCATTTTGGATGTCTCACCTACAGAAGGCTCCTGAATCAGAGGTGAAGCTGTGGCACTCAGACTCTGAAATAAACTGCCCAACTCTTTGAGCGCACACACCATAACATGCTGACTGGCAGAGACATCGGCTGCCCCGGTCCTGTTCTCGCCACTGATGTCGCTCACAACTGCCTCTGGGGAAAATAACACACATAAAACACATTCTAGCCATGTGCACAGCGACAGAAATCCTTAAAAATAATGAGGCATCCTGACAAATGTCCCAAAAAGAGAGAACTGAGGATTTGGTTGTCTATAAAAACTATATGCAAGTATAGGTATGTGTTGAAGAATAAATGTGTCACAAAATGGACCATCTGACATTTGCAGGGTTTAGGAGAAGCATCCTAAAACATCTAAAATCCTCAGGGCTCTAATAGAACAGCCCAAAGTAAAATCATACAAAAAGAACATTTACTTTAACTATTGCTCACAAAAGTTTCCAAAAGTCTTAATAGAATCAGCTGGTTCTGGAAGCTACAAGCAGCAAAAATAGCAAAGAGCCCAAGACCCAACCTTAAGAGAAGCCATTCAACATCATATTTTGTTACCAATACTTAGATTTTCTTTTTTAAAGCTGTGTGTTTGACATTTGTTTTCAAGTTACAAAGCAAATCAGAGTAAGCATCATCCTGATGTAAACGAGTAAACAATAAGCATGAATATATATAAATGGGCAAACTTAAATGTATTATGCCGTGATGCTGGGAGGGAATGGATCAGGGATTTAGTAGTGCATGCAGTTTCTGGACCAGGTTCAGCCTTTAACTCCAAAGAGCTGCTATTTCCATGTGCGTGAAGGTTTACGATGCCCCGTATGGGAACATGCACGGTGGTTATACAAATCTTCCTGATTGTCCGGTCATGTTACATAATATGATGCTTCTATAATTTAGGAGCATGCAAAGAAAAAAGTGCGATCCAAACTGAGCAAGTGGAAAATAGCGAGGAGGAAAGCAGAAATTGGGAAACCCACCTCAACACTCAACAAAACACCTCATCAGACACAACACAAGCTGAACCCATGCAAGAATGAAGGCCGAGTGAAAGCAATGACAATGGATGAGTACTTACTCTGCAATGCTTTGAATCGTGATATTTCCCCCCCATCCTCCTTACCCACAGCCCTCATTTGCTTGCCAATGGCTTGGCAGATTTCTTTGCCAGCAGCAATTTGCGCTTTCTCTCCAAGTAAGCCCCCGAGGGTGGCACGTAGCATGAAGGACACACACCGGCGTGAGTACACAGCCTCAACATGTGTCTGCGTGGCTCGTGGGTGGGACACTAGGTCCAGCACGTGGGACAGGAAAGTGGCAAAGTTGCGCTCCAGCCACTGACCACCGAGTGTACTCACAAACACCACATAAGCCTGGGAAAGGGAGAGTAGGGTTAGGGTGGTTGAATCAGGGGGCTGTGACCGCATTGGAGAAATCACCTCACCTGTGTGACGCCCACCCGCACTTCCCTGCTGACAGAGACGCCCCCTTTCAGCATCTCGCCACCGCTTTTGAGGAAGCCAGAACCACCACGCAGAAAGCCTGTCGCCAGTAGTTCCAGTACCTCTTCCAGCGTGGCCCGTTTCACGTTCTGGCGCATGACTAAAACAAGAATCACACAAAGATTGCAGACAGGGAAAAGAATGAGCTGAGCTATTAAAGCCAAGCGTTCTTTGAACCCACCTGCTGCTTGTTTGGGCATCAGGGCAGTGGCCATGACAGTGCCAAGCAGTTTAGCCACAGACACTCTGACACCATAGTTGGACCCTTCCAGGGCTTTGAAACACAACGTGGCCACGTTCTCTAGTTCTGTGGTCCACATGAACACTGCCTCGTTCTGTAACTCCAGCAGGCACTAGAGAGACAAGGAAGCCAGGCGGAATGGTTACAGGAATCATATCATCATGAATATGATCAAGATGACAAATGTGAATTATTCTACATGCTTCAAAACTTTAACGTATTTAACATATATTCTAGGATGAAAGGTTGGATGGTGGAGGAGCATCAATGACATTAAGGATTCCGTTATCTGCTGATGATACGGTTTGACTGTATATTTCGCACTAATGGATAAAATAAACCTCATGTAAGGGAGCCCATTTAACAACCTTTAGCTTTGTACATTCAGTCTAAATGAGGGAATAAGCAAAGATGTGTTGAACACATTCATAAATGTGGTTTCTGTTCACAGCAGTGGTCGGCTTTTCCACCACTACTGGATTTTTCTCAGCTCCAGCAGCAGTTTAACAGCACACCAACCTTTGCTACGGCACAGCGCACGGCCATGGACCTGTCTGTGAGCAGAGAACGGGCATTCTTGTAGATATCTCTGTGACACGAGGCCGCAGCTCCACCAAGTCCACTGAGCACCTTCTGCAGACTGAGAAGGATTTCCCCCCTGCCTTGGGACTAAACCAACAGAGCAGCAAGATAAATGTCAGCTTTAACTATTAATACAGTCTTTACATTTGTCCAGTGCACTATTAAAAATGGGACATTTCTGATGCCGAGTCACAAGTGTACACATACTTCTGCACTCTTTAAAGCTTTCAAAAGATTATTTATGGTGTCTGGAAATGAGCTCCCCAGCATCCGACCCATCTTCTCATAAAAAGCACCAACACACGCCACTGCAGCACTACAAAAAACAAATAAATGACAAAATCACCAGGACTGTAGTGATCACCATGTTGAATCAATGGTAACCCGTGCAAAGGAACATTTCTCTTCAAAAAACTTTTGAAATGCCAATTGTCTGGTAATTACAACACAATTAACTGCATTATAAGTGAGCGATCATTTACAACATAACAATGCTGGAGTAGCACAGTTCATTTTCATGCTCTTTGCTGTTGTACACATTCCATTATATAAATTGTGTTGTTAAGTAGGCAAAAAATAACAGAATATTTGCATAATCTCGCTTTTAAACATGAAATGTCATTCTAAAGATTATTCTATAGATTTAGTTTAAATGCTAATGCCCTTGAAGGTAAGCCTACAGCGTAGGTGTGTGGGCTGAAAATAGGGAGAACAGCTTATATCTAACAGACATTAACATGTTGACTACCAGCTGCCACTAAAAATGCAGTGCTGTGATCAAACAGAGCCTCACAGCTTTGTTGGCAGGTATGCAGGTGTGTCATCCTTGCTTTTGATGATCTCATTGCACTTATCCAGAGTCTGGAAAACCGTAAAGGTGTCACCAATGCTGTAAAGGGTTGCAATGTTTTTGGCCAAAAGTTTTCTTGTCGGTGGTCCAGGAGCACTGCTTATGAGTCCTGTCAGTTGTTCCACCAGTTTCTTCTGTTTTTCCTTCACATCCACCTGCCAGTCAAACATAATAATCACCAAAACTCTTTAACGACACCCAACCTTGTGTAAAATGATACGATAGTGTGAATACTCACCCTATTTGCTGCCACAAGCACTTTATCCAAGAAACGTAACCATTCGAAGATGAAAACAGGTCTCTTTGCTTCAGTGATCTGAGCCAAAGCATCTTCATTCAGCAGCAGACTGTGAGCCAGCTCCATGATGAAGACTTAGCTCAGTGCTGCACCAGATCTCTGGATTTACAGATAACAGTCTCTTCAAATGGCACAACACATCGACATTACACTGTGTACAATGCCCACTCTGTCACCAGTTCTAAAAAAAACCATATCGTTTAAAATACAGCAAACTAAAATGGCAAAGCTTGGTTGTTTCGTACTGACAGCTACTGGAGGTAAACTGGTTAGCAATCGAGGCTAGCTTGTGCCTCCGTTTGTAAAGCTAGCTACGTTTCGACTGCATCCACACGCCCAAACTCTAAGCGCTGGGTTCAACGCTATGCTATGTAATATCTTGTTTTAGGCCGTGAAAATATTTAATAATGCCATAGTATTAATTAATACCTGAAACACGGTAAATAGTTCTTCAAATTGTTCGCCGTACCTGTGTTTCGTGAACCCAGTATGAATGACGACAACCATTGATGGTGTCGCAATAAAATCTGTCCGATGTGCAACCATGAATATAATAATCACACACAAAAAACCGTTATAACAGAAATCTATTTATTTATATATTTGCTGTGATGTCTATACTAACTTACAGTGACGCGAAAACTAGTTTTACAGTTATTACTCGAGTGTATCGGAACCATCGCCAACACGGTGAACCTGTACCTTGTAGCTACTCGGAAGGTTTACGGGAGCGTTCCAAACATCCGCGTCGCAAATACAAACGACAGAAGCTACGCTGCAGCTTAAATCCATTTTTTTCTGTATTACCTTTCCTTTTAGGCCCATAATGTCTGATGAGGAAGATGATTATATGTCTGATGCATTTCTCAGTAAAATGTAAGCATTGTTTGTGTTTACTGTACATTTTAACAGTACTTTGTGTCTATATATCATATAGAATATCACGGCCGTTTGTCCTACTAATATACAATATTCTTATGCTTTGAAGCGTGAGTTGTGAAAAAATAATAATACTAGTGCACTAATGCAAAACCCATTTCTTGTACATGCTAAACGTGTTTTCTGTATTTTAGCCAAGACGTGAAACCGGGTGTGAGCATGGTGAGGCGAGTAAAGGAAAGCATAAAGAAAGAGATAAAGCAAAAGGAAGCAAACACGAAGAGCCGTCAAAAGACCTTAAAGGAGCAAGAGAAAGAAAGTAGAGAAGCAGCTTTACAAAACTCAATCAGCACTGAAAACAAGGGCTTTGCATTACTACAGAAAATGGGTTATAAAAGTGGCCAGGGCCTCGGGAAGCAGGGTAAATGTCTTCCTCACCCAACACTTACTTTTAATGCTTGTTTTTTTTAATTGTAGCATTTTTAAATGTTTCCCTTTTCTCTTTTCAGGAGCAGGGAGAGTTGATCCAATTCCCTTAAATATAAAAACAGGTTGGCAATACACCTTTTCCAAGGTGTACTTCAGTACTGTAATGTATATAATCAGATTTCTGAGAGTTTTATGTGCTTTCTTTTATCACTTGAATCAGACAGAGGTGGTCTTGGAATGGAAGAGATGAAGAAAAGAAAAGCTGAAGAAGAGCTAGAACATTATCGACAGAAAATAAGAGCCAAGCAGCACTTTGAGACAAGATCTCTGGAAAATTTTAGGTGATAATTACAGCTGTCAATGAAATGCATTATGTCTTCAGCTATTACTTTCTGGGTTTGGATATAATGTTATGTTTCCTTACAGGACCAGAGTAAGGACAGAGAGAGAGGAGAGAAAAGTTGAAGGAGACCTGAGAAGAAGTCAGCGAGCTTGTGAGCAGCTTGACAGTCAGAAAGTTAGAGAATTTCTATATAATGGGGTCACAGTTTTTAAAATGTAAATATGTAATGGAAGTAAATCTGCACTGTGGAACACATTTTATTCATTGCAGAAAAAACTCTATTTTGACAGTTGACCCTCCAGTTATCTTTTCAGAGCATTGCTGTCCCAAGGGAAGATTGGTACTGGCCTAAAACAGAATCTAATGATGAGGAAGATGTTCAGGATGAAGAAGAGCAAGAGGTCGAGGACGACGTGGACTTGACAGTTAGTATTACTTTTGTAGTTTTAATGTGTATTTCTAAAAGATAGCCAAAATAAATTTTCAGTAATAATTCCAGAATAATTTCACATTTTAGGGTTGAACCTTATAGTTTTGGTGTTTGGATTTCTTTTACAGTCCTCTGACAAGCTGCAAATTCTGACATCTTATTTAAGAGGAGTCCACTTCTATTGCATATGGTGTGGCACCACCTATAATGGTGAGCGAGGCAGAAACATAGTGGCCATATTGTGGTTGCAACTGTCTTTGCTGATACAGCTCTGTTTACACTGCACAGATGAGGATGACTTGGGTTCAAACTGTCCAGGAGATACAGCAGGAGACCATGAGTGAAGAGCGTGCACATCATAGAGCGTGCACATCGTAGAGCGTGCACATCGTAGAGCGTGCACATCGTGACCCTGTGATGACTCCTGGTTGTAACAAGCAGTTCACGCAATGACGTGATCAGAACTGGACGTCACTGATGCTACTACACATGGATGATCAGCTTGTGGATATGTTTAAGATATCTTTGTACAATGTATATGTACATAAATATGCACACTGTAAAGATGGTAGATGTAGTTTTTATAATTTAAACAATATATACATTTACATGAATCTCATGGAGCATCAAGGGTTGTGCATGTTTCCTGATGGAATTATTCATTTTCTTTCATGTGGATTTTTTTCCCCAGCTCATTTAATTTGTTGTAAATGTGTGGATATTAAAAAAAACTCTATTTCCCATCAGCCTTTGCTACATCACGTTACAAACGGTGACGTTTCGCGGAAGTCGAGAAAACGAAAGTAACGCCGACGACCGAAACTTCCTATTTAATAATGGAGAATTATGTGGCCAGATTAAACGAATACGCGCAGGAAAACCGGCTCAGTTTACAGTATCAAGATGTTGGATGTGACGGTCCTGATCACCTTAAAACGTGAGTTACTGGTTTCCATTCAAGTGCGAGCTGCTTTAGAAGGAACGTTGATCTAATTTGTGCCAGTGAAAATGAGTGTTGGATAACTTCATCTGTACTTAGAATGGTACTGAATAAGACAAACTATTTAAGCTTTTAACTGACCAAATAATTGCTCCATCTACACAGCACTCACAAGCATAGTCAGTTATAACAATGTAATAAACATTGTACACTTACCGTAGTGTTGCTCATTACGTCACACGATGGACGTCAAACTCCATTTTTGCGCCTCCATATCCCGATGAACTCCTCCTTTCGTCCAGAGGAGCTGTATAAATGTTCAGACCTTAAAGCTCATGGCAGCGTGAGCTGATGCTGATCCCATCCAAGAATTGGCCAGCAATGAAGCTGCACATGTGTGAAGGTGCAGTGTCTTTGCTGCTCCACCTGTGCAGACCTTCTTGCTCAAACCGACCTGGCCGTTCTCCTGAGATCCCCATTATTTTAGGAGAATGTTGTGTAAATACTACAGTTCATTGCTCGCCTACCTGTGAGATGATTCTGCATGCACGTGCATCATTTTTGGGATGTTAATGTATGATGCTAGCCTTTTATAAACTCTCTTCAGGTTTAGAGTAAGAGCAGTCATAGATGATCAGGCCTATCCTGAAGGCCTTGGCAAAAACAAGAAAGAAGCCAAAAAGAAAGCAGCTGAAAATGCCTGGAGAGCCTTGATGCAGGAGCACCGCGACTCTGAAACAGTAAGAACAGTGAGACTTCAGACAGCCTGTGTGAATATTGATGCACTTCAACATATTTCAGCAGACTGAAAATGCAGGACAAAGTCCATCGACGCCCAGTCAGGCCCCGATCACTCGGACTAACTTTGTGGCCTGGCTTAATGAGTATGGTCAGAAAAACCGAGTGAGCGTAAAATTAGTGGAGTCAACAAGACCGGGGCTTCGCGGAGCTGAGCTGTAAGCATCTGCACTGCATCTTCAGTCCTTCTGGCTCCGTCACCGACGCTCTAAATGCTGTTGCATCGTTTGTGCGTCGTTAGGTGCTGTAGGTTTGTGGTTGGTGATCAAGAGTATCCCGATGCTGTGGGGAAAACCAAGAGAGAAGCCAAGGAGGAAGCTGCTAGACTGGTATATAATGAGATCTGTGGCGCTGAGGAGGTAGGTTGGCTTTAGCGGCTGCTTCCAAGCTATCAAAGATACATTTTTATCAATCACAGCTACCAAAAATGTTATTTGCAAGGGCGGATTGGTGAAACCATCCCAGCGAATCAACTCTGGCAGCTCCCAAAGCTGAATGTGTCAGAAACCTGGTGAACACAAGAAAAAATGAACAAACAGATAAAACTCACGACTTTGCAACTCATCTTGTGCTTTCAGCCGACCTGCTGCGACGTGGCTGGGGACGTGCTGGCCGGGGCGTCCACGCCCAAAAGCACCATGTGAGGCACTTATGGGATTAGATCAATTGATATAGCTGGTATTTTACTAATATGTGTATATATATATATATACTTGGTTCTCCAAGTGAAGCCTGTGAGATGCTCGATACCAAACAGAGCTCTGATGTCAAGCGCAGAATAAGGTTATTCCATCTTCTCCTGTACTTCCATATTTTAATAGTACATCTATATTTCACCTCATCTTTTATTGTGTTTTTATGTCAGACTTGCACCAAATTTCCTGAACGTCCGTAGGAACAGCAAAGAGGTCAAGCAACAAATGAACCACCTTCATTTTGAAATTGAGTTGATTTGTAACATTTTAATCCTATATAATAAATCTCTTTATTTAGGAAAACATGTCCAACTTCAGTGACAAGATGAGATTGAACGAGGAAACACCGTCCAGGTAAGAAACCAAAGGCTGAATTGCAGTTAGACAGTAAATAACAGACTTCACCTGTTATTTTGGTCTAAACAATGTTTTATCTCCAAAGGTTTACATCAGAATTCAACTCCATCGTTCTTCTGGCACAAGGAAGCTTTGGTTATGTTTACAAGGCCAGAAGCAAACTGCTGGGAAAGGAGATGGCTGTGAAGATCGTGCACTGCGACGAGTGAGTTAGTGAGTTAGTTAGTGAGTGAGTTAGTGAGTGAGTTAGTGAGTGAGTTAGTGAGTTAGTTAGTGAGTTAGTTAGTGAGTGAGTGAGTTAGTTAGTGAGTGAGTTAGTGAGTTAGTTAGTGAGTGAGTTAGTCTGAAACCAGCGTCGCAGCCGGCCACAGTCAAAGGCTGTTTTTGCTCTCCAGCTTCAGGAAAGCTCTTCGAGAGGTCCAGGCCTTATCGGAACTCAATCACCCCAATATCGTTCGCTACTACACGTGTTGGTTGGAGGATGCAGGATACGAGGGCCGACTACGGTAAGTCCTCCCGCTGGATATTATGGTCTGCCCGCCAACCGGAGAGAAGCGTGGGCCCTGAAGTCTGAACGCTGTGATCATCCACATTTGACAGAAGCGCTGCGTTATAATTATTCTAGATTATTCCCGCCCTCTCGGACGTGTTTCTGGGACTATTATGGCGTCACATTGGAATTCTTTTTTCCAGGTTTTGGAATTTTATTTTTCTTGGTTGTGGTTAGACGTCATCTGATTTCACTCCTCAGGATTTTGAACTTGAATTATAGTGTATTGGGAAACTACGGGTCGTACTTGTGAGGGCGCTGAACGCTCACCTGGAAACTCTGCTCGCTTCCTACGTTCAGCCGAAGTCTGATTGTCTGCTTCTCTTCACTGTCCAGATCAGCCCAGGATTCAACGCTCAAGTACCTTTACATCCAGATGGAGCTGTGTTCCACTGAAACCCTCAGGAAATGGATAAATAAAAAGAATCGAAATCAAAACCAGTGGCGGAAAGAGGAAAGTCTCTCGGTTTTCACACAAATAGTCAGTGGAGTTGAGTACGTCCACTCCCGTAAGTTCATCCACAGGGATCTGAAGGTGAGGTGGACACCACCAAACCCTGTGAGGTGGCTCCAGGCTGGAGGCTGATGCTGCTTCATTTCTGCCCCTGCAGCCGGAAAACATCATGTTCAGCTCGAATAAAGAGGTGAAGATCGGAGACTTTGGCCTGGTTACTGCTGAGGCTGATGATGCTGCGGACCTTGTGAAAAGAACGGTCTACAAAGGAACCCCCCGGTACATGGCGCCCGAACAAGTGAGCCCTCTGTAACCGGTGCCCACATTAAAAAACTGTCTTTTCCTAGAGCGAGGCCGTAACAGTCTTTTCTGTCTGTATTGTGTTCTCGGTTAATGTCAGAAGGAAAAGGAAACGTACGACCGAAAAGTGGACATATTTGCTTTGGGCTTGATTTATTTTGAGCTCCTTTGGAACTTCTCCCATGAAGAAAGGAGAGAGGTGATTTAATCGCTGTTCCCTCACTGAGCACTTCTTAGTTAGCTTACACCTGCTTCTCTAAAGCAGCGCTAACAAAGCTGCTTCCTCCCTGCAGGTTTGGAAGAACATCAAGACCCAGAAAACTCCTGCAGCGTTTTCAGGGAGTTATCCCTTTGAGGTACAGCCGCATTTTACGTTTGCTCGTTACCTCTTTCCACAATAATGGCATAAACCCCCCAAACTGGTGAAATGTGCTTGTGTGAAAGGAAGAAATGCAGGTTGGTCAACTGAGGTCACAACAGTCTTTGGTGTTTGTCCTCGCAGGACCAGCTGATAAAGAGGATGCTGAGCATGAAGCCAGAAGATCGACCTGAAGCCGAGGCCGTGAAGAGGGAACTCGAGCACAATCCCTCCTGCGAGAGAACCACTGTCTGATGATGGATGGATGCCTGTTGCCTCTTGGGAGAAAACTGAGAGTCGTTTTTAGTTGAACAAAATAAGATTTAGATTTCATTTTAGTGCTGGGTGGCCTATGGATTTTCTGCTCCTGGTCCTGGAAAGGGAACACCCCTCTCAAGCTCAAAGGGGGTGAATCCTGTTCGGGAGCTAGCAGAGCTTCTTACTGACATCAAGGCTATTGGAAGCGCCTGTGTCCATTTCATTCCACTGTGAGCACATATCTTGCCAGTTTTGCTCTTCAGTGTTTGATTCATTCTTTCTACCTTCGCCTAACGCCTTCTCTACTTCTTGTAAATCTTTATTCTTAAAATGAGTTCTATTATCAGACCTAATTTGTTTGGGGAAATCATGTGTCGGATTAATCAAAAATTTAATAACACTTTTTGCATCTTCCGCTTTTACGGGAACCGCCTCTGGCCAGCCAGTGTATGCATCCACTGCCACCAAGAGGTATCGGAACCCATTGACTCTGTCTATCATGTCGGTGAAATCTATCATTTTCTTGCTCTGTCATGGGGGCAACTGGAAACTTGCCCTCGTGTGGTCGAATTGTTGATTTTACATTAAATCGTGTGCATATTGAACATTCTCTGCATCATTCGTGGTTTCCCGCAGTGTGTCAGGCCGTGGGCCTCTTCCAGAACCCTAACCCTAACCCTACCAGACCGGGCGGGAGAACAGGTCTGCCGTCTGGGCCCCGCCAAATTCCTTCAACTTTCACAGCCCCCCTTTTCCTTCCAAACTGTTTTTTCATGTGGAGAAGCTTCTTCTTGATCACAACTAAGTCTTTCCCTGTCGTATCTTGGAAGAATTTCATGAACTGTTTTCTCTGCCAACAACAAATTGTAACCTGGTTTATAACCTGCTGCCTTCTTTGCTGCCTGATCTGCCGCCTCATTACCTCTTCCCTCCAGAGAGTTCTCCTTGCTGTGACCTTTGCACTTTACGACTGCGACCTCTGCTGGTTCCATGAGTGCCTGTGCCAGTTGCCTCATCTCTGCTTCATGTTTTATAGGAGATCCTGATGGTGTGTTAAAACCTGCCCGCAACCATTGACAACGTTCTAACTGGATAGCTCCCACTACATATGCTGAATCTGTATAGATGGTCACTCTCTTTCCCTTTGATATTTCTAATGCTGTAATAACTGCCTTCAATTATGCAAGTTGTGCTGACTCTTTACCTAGAATCTTTCCTGTTTCCACTTCCTCAAAATCTTCTTCTGATTTTCTAACTATTGCATAGGCAGCTTTCAGCCCCTCCTATGTGTGTCTGAAACAACAGCCATCTGTGATTAGTATTTCTTCTGGATCCTTAAAGGCTCCATCTTAAGATCTACTCTGATTCTTTCACCTTTCTTCACTTTCTCCTCACATCTGTGTGGTTCACCCTCTCCCATACCATCTGCCATATTGATCCCTTCATGAGTGTATGTTATGTGTGGTGCCGTTAAAATCTTGTCCATCCTGGTCTGTCTAAGTGAGGTCATGGTGAATGCTGCTGAGCTGACCAGTGATACCACACTATGTGTTGTAAGAACTGTCAGAGCGTGACCCATCACTAAATGTGCTGTTTTTTGTAAAGGTTTTGCTAGCCCTGCTACATGCTTTACACACGGTGGCTGCCTGTTTTCAATGGGTCCAGCATTATACTTGCATACATTAATACTTTCCTGTTACCCCCTTTTTTCTGAAAGAGAACACCATTTACTGTATGTTCTCCTTCAGAAACATCCAAAAAGAAAGTACAGTATCTTTATATTCCGGAATGGCAAAACATGCAGATGTCGTGAGTGCAATGAACGCTTTCTCTCCCTCAGTTGTCCATGTTAGCCGGGCTGTCACATCACGCATTCCCTGTTCATTCACCATTGCACGTAGGGGCGTAGTCTTTTCTGAATATGCAGGAATAAAATGTCTACTATAGCTCGTGAGACCCAGAAATGACAACATTTCCTTTACAGTCTCTCATACCACTCATCCTGTTCAGCAAAGTCGACCTGCGCAGCCACACCTTCAGGCCCAACACACAAACACGGTGATGTAATCATCCAGAAATTTCCCTATAACTTTTCTCTAAACGCATCCTGATACACCTCATTATTCTCACGGTCGTAAAATAGGGTGACATGATAGGGATCAACTGGCGGGGCAAAGGGACCCAGCATCGACAGCCAGGGCCTCCAGCTCTGAAACAATGCCAAAACCCCGACACCAGGTGAGGTCTCAAGTTCTCCCCAATAAATGTCCGCCCGCACCCCCTGTTCTGGAGAGGGTGTCACACTCATCAGCATTTGTCCCTTCACACCTTGGTGTGGAATACAGCAGTTCAGGTTAGGGTTAGGGTTAGGGTTAGGGTTAACCCTAACCCTAACCCAGGGTTTCCCTAACCCAGGGTTAGGGTTAGGGTTAACCCTAACCCAGGGTTACCCTAACCCTACCACAGTCCTCAAATTCCCACAGCCGTTGGTAATGACCATTTCCGAAGGGTTAGGGGTTTTGTTTGTTCGTTTTAGAAAATAGCGTCTGGTTTTAATGATTAACCAGTGATAAAACCAATGTGCAGAGTTCTAAAAGTGTCAAGAGGTGGCAGAGTTCCCGCAAATGTAGCCAACACGTGCGGTCGAGACTTTAGCTTCAGCTTTTACAGCACTACAGTAAAACTCTTAATGGGTGTTAAAAATAAGAAGAAGAATGCTGATTAATCACAAATAATGTTTTAAAATAATATAATAAATAAAATAATGTTTTTGTTTCATTTCTTGTCAAATTATTTTGTTAACGCGTCGATATCTGGAAACGGTGACGTCATCGGACAAGGAAACGAAACTCAGGACAGAAGCCCGAAAGATACGAAGCACTTCAGCTCTCCTCACTTCACCATGGAAAACTACCTGATTATCTTAAACGAGCACACGCAGAAAATGCGGTGGAAGCTGCAGTTTGAAGATGTTGGATGTGACGGTCCGGATCACAACAAAGTGTGAGTTTTAGCAGGTGACGTGTGAGCAGACCTGAGAGGAGCTGTTAGAACCTGTATGACATGAAAGGTTTCAGTGGAATCGGGCTCTAATTGGTGTCTATTCTGGATTGTTTTTAAAATAAAGAGCCGAAGTGATTCTCCGATTTAGACCTTTATTATTATAGATTGCAGGATTCCTGTGCATGTGTGTGGTGACTGTATCTGCTTTCACTGAATAAGAAGAGCTATTTACATCTTTAACTCAACCAATACCAGTTCCATAATTATGCCATCATATTCCCTGTGAGATGATTCTGCATGCACGTGCATCATTTTTGGGATGTTAATGTATGATGCTAGCCTTTTATAAACTCTCTTCAGGTTTAGAGTAAGAGCAGTCATAGATGATCAGGCCTATCCTGAAGGCCTTGGCAAAAACAAGAAAGAAGCCAAAAAGAAAGCAGCTGAAAATGCCTGGAGAGCCTTGATGCAGGAGCACCGCGACTCTGAAACAGTAAGAACAGTGAGACTTCAGACAGCCTGTGTGAATATTAATGCACTTCAACATATTTCAGCAGACTGAAAATGCAGGACAACGTCCATCGACGCCCAGTCAGGCCCCGATCACTCGGACTAACTATGTGGCCTGGCTTAATGAGTATGGTCAGAAAAACCGAGTGAGCGTAAAATTAGTGGAGTCAACAAGACCGGGGCTTCGCGGAGCTGAGCTGTAAGCATCTGCACTGCATCTTCAGTCCTTCTGGCTCCGTCACCGACGCTCTAAATGCTGTTGCATCGTTTGTGCGTCGTTAGGTGCTGTAGGTTTGTGGTTGGTGATCAAGAGTATCCCGATGCTGTGGGGAAAACCAAGAGAGAAGCCAAGGAGGAAGCTGCTAGACTGGTATATAATGAGATCTGTGGCGCTGAGGAGGTAGGTTGGCTTTAGCGGCTGCTTCCAAGCTATCAAAGATACATTTTTATCAATCACAGCTACCATTTCTTTTAGAAAATGTCTATCGGCTTCTTCCACATTAGTGATGGAGTCAGATGTTCATTTAAGTAGAGTTTATTACAATAGATTATCAGCAAGATGGAAGGAAAACCAATGCCCCGCCCCCCCCCCGGGGGCAGGAGGGGGTCCAGCATGAAAGAACATGTGCATGATTTTGCAATTCATTGGAAGATGTAAAAATTGTGTTACTCTTTGTTGTTGCAGACTTCCTGGACTCAAGAAACCAGGTAGGAAAAAGATTTCCAGATTGTTAAGAGCTTAAAGTCACATGTGCAGCGAGGAGACATTTTTATAGATCTGCACATTAAATGAATGAAAGACAAAAACAGCAGCAAGGAAACAGCCATAAATATGATGAAATATAGATCTACGTGTAAAGACTCGCACCCAGCGCACCTATCAACCACTTGTCTGTTTTCCCTTCTCTCATTGTCATAAAGCTCCGGCGTTGACAGCGAAACATCAGCTTCCAACCAGGTCTGTAAAAACCTCTTATGATAAACAACAGCTGGTGACTGGGGAGACGCAGAGTTTGTAATGTGCTATTTATAAAGAAGGGTTAGGGTTACGTTGGAATAGAGGGAATGAACACAAGGCGAACCCTCTGGGACGTCTTCAGATGGGACATCCGGGGCGGGGGGGGGGGGGGGGCAAGGTGAGACAGGAAAGAAGGTGAGACAGGAAACATGGTGAGACAGGCAAGAAGGTGAGACAGGAAACATGGTGAGACAGGAAACATGGTGAGACAGGAAACAAGGTGAGACAGGCAAGAAGGTGAGACAGGAAACATGGTGAGACAGGAAACATGGTGAGACAGGCAAGAAGGTGAGACAGGAAACATGGTGAGACAGGAAACAAGGTGAGACAGGCAAGAAGGTGAGACAGGAAACATGGTGAGACAGGAAACATGGTGAGACAGGCAAGAAGGTGAGACAGGAAACATGGTGAGACAGGAAAGAAGGTGAGACAGGAAACATGGTGAGACAGGAAACATGGTGAGACAGGAAACATGGTGAGACAGGCAAGAAGGTGAGACAGGAAACATGGTGAGACAGGCAAGAAGGTGAGACAGGAAACATGGTGAGACAGGAAAGAAGGTGAGACAGGAAACATGGTGAGACAGGAAAGAAGGTGAGACAGGAAACATGGTGAGACAGGAAACAAGGTGAGACAGGCAAGAAGGTGAGACAGGAAACATGGTGAGACAGGAAAGAAGGTGAGACAGGAAACATGGTGAGACAGGAAAGAAGGTGAGACAGGCAAGAAGGTGAGACAGGAAACATGGTGAGACAGGAAAGAAGGTGAGACAGGAAACATGGTGAGACAGGAAACAAGGTGAGACAGGCAAGAAGGTGAGACAGGAAACATGGTGAGACAGGCAAGAAGGTGAGACAGGAAACATGGTGAGACAGGAAAGAAGGTGAGACAGGCAAGAAGGTGAGACAGGCAGGTCAGGAGCTGGGAGACTGGAATGTGACAGCTGTGTCTTTGGAATGTTTCAGGATGCCGACCCAGACAGGGACACAGGGACCAGATATTCCAGGTGCGTCAGCTGCTTCCTCCTCCACGCCGCTCCCTCTAACTGCTCCATTTCTCCAGGTTCACCGAGGAGTTTGAGGACATGGGGTTTCTGGGTCGCGGTGGGTTTGGTAAAGTTGTCAAAGCGAGAGATAAAGTCCTCCAGAAGGTTTACGCTGTAAAGATCGTCCAGCGTAGAAGGTGAGGGTGTTACCGTCGCCGTTGGGGATGTGATTGGGAAGTGACTGATCTTCGTTCTGTTTAGGAAGTGTCTCCGAGAGGTGGAGGTCCTGGCTGAGTTGTTACACCCTAATATCATCCGTTATTACTCCTGTTGGGAGGAAGAAACAGGATTTGAGAACAGCTCAACAGGCTCTTCTCTCAGCTCCTCCCTGTAAGTCCTCAGCTTCTCAACGTTCCGCTTCCAGACCTCTCACCGCTCTTCCTCTTGTTACTCTTTTGAACCAGGTCGGCAGAAAGTTCAGCATCCTGCTACCTGTATATTCAAATGGAGCTGTGTGCCAATAAAACACTGACTAAGTGGATTTGTGATAAGAATTCCAAATCCCCAAAATCTTCCACGAGGAGACAGGAGAGTGCCGAGATCGCGCTCCAAATAACACGTGGACTGGTGTACATTCACTCCATGGGCTTCATCCACAGAGACCTGAAGGTGAGACAGGCTCTTCAGCAATAGTTTATGCAGGAATAATCCGAAAGGTCAGAGAACCCAGACAGGAACCCTGAATGTGGCCCAGCAGGGGGCCGATATCCAACCCCAACAACAGTGGCTTTTCTGCCCTCCAGCTCAGATGGGTGAGGCCAGGAGCCAGGCTTTCAGATGATGGAGCCATGTTTGGGTCTAGGGTTCATGAGCTTGGAGTGAGAGAGTGCTGCTGCCCCCCCTCCTGGACCAGTACCACGAGACCTTCAGTCTGGACCTTCAGTTGATGCTCGAGGCTCCCTGAGAAGCGTCAAACTTCCCCTTTATTAAGAAAAGACCTCCCAGAACCAAAACCCAGATCTGAACATGGCTCCACTCCAATGGGAATGTCAGTAGTTTGGTTCTGGTTTTACTGTTTATTCCTTATTTTTCTATTTTCAAGCCTGACAACATCCTTTTTGGCCTGGATGGACAAGTGAAGATTGGGGACTTTGGTCTGGTCACCACAGAAAATGCTGATGACAACAGAACCGTGGACGTCGGGACCAGGTCTTACATGGCTCCTGAACAAGTGAGGCCCCGCGAGAATCCAAACTACAGAATTACCACAAATAAAATGACCAGTGTGTGAGACGGGATTTGAGATGAAGCTCTTGTCATCGTAGAAAATGGACGATTATGACAGAAAGGTGGACATATTTTCCCTGGGGCTGATCTTCCTGGAGCTCTGGTGGAGAGTCTCTACTGGCATCGAGAGGGCAAAGGTCAGCTGTGGAGATGAGGACCTGCACCCTGCTTTCATGAGCATTTAACCTTTGTTTTTCCTTCTTTCCGGGTTTTCCTCCTGGATGACAGCTTTTCGAGGAGGCCAAAAGTCAGAGGTTCCCCAAGGAGTTTCAACAACGTTTCTTTGAAGAGGTAAAGTTCTATTTGCCAAAGAAGGTGAAACCTTTAAGGAAGAAAACGTGTCATTGAACTTTCCTTTGATGTCCCTGATGGATCGCGGGACGGTGCGCAAGCACCGGAATCATTCGCAGGACGTCAGGAGATGGTTGCACCAGGTTTAGCTGGAATTGCTAAACCTTCAGAGAGGTCGCAGCAGCACCTGATCAAACGGACCGGGTCACCCACCACAGAACCACCCGGAAACAGGCGTCTGACTGGATGAAAATGAGATTATTTCTTTGTTCTCTGCCTCTTTCGCAGATGCGGCTGATCCGGATCATGTTGTGTAAAACACCAGCGCTCCGCCCGGAAGCAGCGCAAGTGAAAGACCGGTTGACCGATATGATCAGAGGGCAGCAGGGGCCCCAGACTCACTCTGTGTAGGGGGACGTGGAAGTCATGGCCATTCCTGGTCATTCCCGGTCATTCCTGGTCATTCCCGGTCATTCATTCTATTGTTTTGTGTCCCGATTTTTCTTTTCTTTCTTCTTGAGCACTTTATTCCTTCCATTTCACGCGGAGGCAGGATGGTGTTATTACTGTTGACTGTTATTACTATCATGAGTATTACCACTGTTGTTTTGATGCAATCATGAACCTTAACAACACGCACACATGCACAAATCTACTGTTGTTATTTGTAACTGAAATTCCTGAATTGTTGTTTGCATCATGGGACGTATTTTAACCCGACAGAGCTTTGAAACCTTGAAACTGTGCAGCTCGTGTGATGCACCAGGTTACAGCTCAACGCTCCGTTGACCTGCAGGTCGCTGGTTCAAAGCTCTGGAACGCTGTTTAAATTCAACAAATTAGCAGGAACTCAAAGCTGTGCAACAGATTTCATGGTTCTGTTTGTCGAGCAAAGCTGAATTTTTCTCTTTACACTTCATTTTTCTGCTTATTTTATCGTATCTGCTCAGAACTCATGAATTGTGTATCTTAAATAAAGTTCCTTGGTACTGTTGAATCTGGGTCTTTGGGCGCTTTATTGGAGAAATATTGTCGTGTTTCACACAACAAATTATTTTTTAAAAGATGTGATGTCTGATTTTTTTTTTTTAATTTTTAAGATGTTGCTACTCTTTATTATAATAACACAAATGAAGACTCAACTAAGGGAATCTTTGGTCTCTGCATCCAGACCCGATTGTGTCCTTTCCTCGCCTTTCCTGTAGGGGTCGCTGTGGCCCCATGTAGTTCAGCCTATGCTTTGGTTACAGTTGCTCAGCTGGTGGGTTGGGAAGGTTTGTTCACAGTCAGAGCCAAAAGTGAGGGAGCTGTGTGACATTTAATCATGCCTGCGGCACATGCTTGATGATTAGCATCTCTGTGGAGAACAACACCACCACGAGCCCAGCCAGGGTCCCCGATCACCTGGCCGTGGTGCACGCCCTGAGAGGGCCTCCTGGTAATCAGCACCAATCATCTGCTACAGCTGAGCGTGCTGATAATCGCCAGCCGGCCTGAACGGGTTGATTCTGTGGAGCAGAACCCCCGGCACGGGCAGACTCACCAAACCTAGCTAACAAATCTGAGCAAAGCTGAGTGACAGCGAGTAACGAGCGTTTCTGAGCAGCAGCTTTACTGCATCAAAGCTGCTTCGCTAGTCTTTGATCCAGTGAGCAGCAACAACAGCTACTGGAAAAAGCAGGAATGCTCCAATTCCCAGTGACGGCTGTTGTTTCTCCTTCATCGGTTTCCTCCTGGACTCCGGAAAGTTCCCACCTGTGTTTTCTCATGGTGCGTTTGGCTGGGATGTGACCTGCGTGTGAAGACGCTGCCACCCTGACATTTCCTCCGCCACAACAGCCGCTCTAGTGGCGGGCCTGTTCCAGATAACAAAGGCAGCGAGTGTCCAATCCACCAGCACCGTCGCGCTTGTGCGAGCAGGTTTATTGGATGTATTGAGGTCACTTCCTCTGAGAGCCTGGACCGTGTCTCTGAAATAGACCCACCAGCCGGGATCACGGTGCCGGAGCGTCTCCCTAACGTCCCGGGGGTTCTGGAGCAGCGATTGTATTCTAACAATATATGAAATTCTTGTCCAGAAGGAGTGAGGATCCACGGTGGCGTCTCCGCTAGCATCACCTACATTTAGGCTTTACTAAGTTTCTGTTTTTAAATCACGGCAACTTCCCAGGAATTTCTCATGGAAACTTCTCAGCAGCTGCTGAGCAGCGTTTTGCTGGATGGATCTTTCTGGTTCTGCTTCCAGAGTCTAAACACTCGTTGGGTTTCGTGGACCAGCGTTGGTTCTGCTGTAGATGCTGCAGCATCAGGACCCCCGTCCGTCGGCGGCCCTGACTGGGCCACACAACCCTGAGGTCTGGAACCACGGGAGGTCATGAGCTCCAGCTGCAGCGCACGCAGAGAAACACACTGTGTGTTGGTCACATGGTGTTTGAGGAGGATTCATGAGATCCAGGAGCAGATGGAGTGGACGGCCTCATGGTGGCATATAGAACAAAGCTTCTTTGTACATTAGAAAATTACAGAAAAATGCAGGAAAACAATCCGATCTTCATTTTAGAGGCATCGGTTGCTTTTGACAGCAGAACTAAGTTCCTGCTTCTATAACTGGACTCATCAAAGATTCAAAGAGTCGGCGCCAGGGAGGAAGAACGAGAGGAGCAGCAGGTTCTCATGCTGCTATTGATGAGCGCTGAAGTGGGGGCGGCCTGATGAGGGAGGGAGCCCCGCCAGCCAGGCCAGGAGCTACATGCTCGCTGGAGGTAAAGGTGTTCAAACTGACTCCAGGAAGTTCTCCCAGTCAGGCCTGGTCCAGATGTGTGGCTGGCCTTCACAGCACGGCGCTCACATCTGCACGCTCACATCTGCACACCTCTGGCCTCTGAGGATCCGAGCTGGTGTCGACCCAAATCTGGCTCTGTTCTAACATTCACACCAGCCTTCTAAAGTGCCTCCTTGCTGCCAACCCGATCGAGCTCCTTTCCTGGAGCAGGTGTCTCTTTTCTCCTCAGGAATCCAGTAATCAACTGTCTCAAGATCTGAATCATGTAATCAGCTTCGTTAAGAGATGCTCGTTCTTCTCTAAGTTACATTCATCCCTAAGATAAATGTTAGAGGCCCCCTCGTAGGCCTGGTGGACCCGACAGGTTACCCCCCCCCCCTCCCATACGTGCATCATGCAGAAAACATTCTGATACACAAGACTTGCAGCTATTGCGCAATGCTGAGGAACGTTTCTGGAGCCATCCTTTATACAGATGTTCGTTAAATAGGCTGGAACTCTTCAGGAGTCTCACGTTTATTTCACGGCACCATTTACAGGCTGCTCTCTGTCCAAAGGCAACACGGTTATCACGGTTAAAACACAAGCCTTTATACTTCAGCCATTTGTTTCATGAATTACAAACTTATAAAATACCCCCTGAGTTGATCTGAAGACCTCAGCCGAGATGCTAAAGTTGCTAAAGCAGCTGTGAGGACCCAGCATTAGAGGCGGGTTCCATCCGATGAACATGAATAAACATGCACTCTGATATTGATATATTATCACTACATCAGCCATTGCCCCCCCCAGCACCTGGCGGTGCTTCACTCCCATCTGCCGGCTGTCTGGGAGGACAATGGCTGCTCCTGCTCGCCGGCAAAGTCAGCAGCCAAATTGGCAGGTTCCCTTTCGAGCCTCGGACCGAGCTGCCTCCCCTGCAGAGTGGTCCTGGGCTGTTTGAGCTCCCACTGCTCCGCTGCTAATTGTGTGAGTCCTTCCATTTCTTCACTGTGTTTCAGTGCCAGGAGAGCATCATCAGGGCCTGTTTTAATACATTTTTAATGTACTCAATACAAATATCAACCTCTAATAATAGTAGAACTATCAAATTAATTGTATCGTTGTTATTACAACACTGTCATATATTAAACTGATCATTTTTGATAGTCAAATCATCTGGCGTGCCATCAGTTGCCCCCAGCAACGCTCCAGGCGCTGCGTTGCCTATCTGTCCTCTAGGGGGCACTGTTGGATCAGGCTACATCTGGTAACCGTGAAGGAGGAAGGAGAGCACCATCACGCTCTCGCCACCTTATGCACTTTATGTTATCACTTTTTAGGACAATAGCACCATATTCTTATCCAATCTATCCCCCACCTGGCAACAGCGACGGATCGGCTGGCACTTATCCACCTGCAGCAAATTAAAGCTGATTCCCATGATAGCAGCGCAGGTACCGCCCCGTGAATCAACGCCACCATTGTGTGACCAAAACAGGAAATATGGCACATGTTGACACTGGGACGTACAATATTTCACCATCGTGGAACAGAAGAGCCCCGCTTGAGGGGGCATCAGATACCTGGAAATTCTCAGCGATTTACTGCAGGAATTTTAGATCCTGTGAGAACAATAGATCTGCTCCCAGTTCCAGTGTATCAGCGCGTGCAATTACTTAGAGGTTACGAGGCTTTTCAGAAGTCAGTATCAGATAATGCCCAATCTGCTGTATAATTTCCTTGACCTTGTCCAGATTATGCTGCTCTGGGCTCTGTGATTGGACGGCACCTCACATCTCGCTCCGACTCTTTTCGCCATCAGTGAAAGCCGCTCTGTGGGTGTTTGAATATGGATCCCATCTTTCACTGCGATATTGGCCTCCTCCCCCCCCCCCCCCACCCTTCATTACAAATGATCTCTCTGCACTAATGAGCACGTGTCTAAAAATACCACCCTGTCCAGAGAGCGGGGTGTGTTGTGGTGGGTCTGGACCTGAGCACATATTAATGGCTGTGCTGTAATGAACAGGAGCGCGCAGCATATTTTAATATTCAACGTGCATCAACACCTTCACAGTGAAATTCCACAGCCCAGGATTCAGTCTGGATACCGCCGCCTCCCCCAGCTACCTTTTTAACATACTGGTGGTGTTCTCTGTTGCCGTGGTAACACCACATGACCTTTCCGGGAAGGTTGAGCTCATGTCAGCGTGTTGTTCGGGAGATTTCATACCAGCTCCGCACCCACCGGTGGTCTCTGCAGTTGGAAATGTTCCTCCAGTTTGACAGATGAGGGAAACGTTCCAACTGGACCCGTTTCAGAGAGAAAGGAAATGTGAGGTGATGGATGGAGCTGTCGCCACCCTTTAATTAACTGACAGGCTCCCCTCAGTACCCGCACAAAGGTCCAACGACTCCATCTGAAGGGATCCACGGAACGTGTGGACATGGTTGCAAATAAGGGTGAAATGAATAATGTATACAGGGTAATAAACCAAATAAGCTTCCTTGGCGTTAGCACCAGGCAGCCTGATGTTTTTACAGCTCCGTCCCTGTAGCAGTGAGGCAGAGCGTAACGGAGCTCACGCTGCCTGGACGCATGCTGAATGCGTTCCTATAGGACAAGCTGCCTCCGCTAGCTTTATGTACACGCATTAAACCAGAAGAATTCCCAACGTGGAGCGTGCGTGGCCCCTGTGTGGCTGCGTGCGACCAGACTGGCTGGTTTCCTGCTGCACAAAAACCTGCCATTTAAACGTTTCCTTCTCCACAGATTGATGATGGTACGGACCGTTAACGCCGATCCAACAGTAACTAAAGGTGCAGCCATGACAACGAGTCTGAATCTGATCGTCTCCAGACATAATCCCACTTTACGAGCCTGCACATTACAGCGTGATGAGTAAGTGACCACGGGGCGGATGATTTCACCAGATCCGGGTTGCTCACCCGGCCAAACAGTCGGCACCACGCGGGGGCCCACGGCCGCGAGGAGCTGAAGGGCTGCGAGGGGAACAGACCCCCCCCTTGTCTGGGCTCTAATTCAGTAAAGATGTCGGATGTTCGCCGCCCTCCCCCCTTTCATTTGTGGAGCGAACGCAGATGAAAAGGTGATGAGAGGTAGGTTTCATCAGATACCGCCAGCTCCGACTCCTCCGAGTCCAGGGTCAAAGATGGCTCCTATTTACACCTTATTTCATGGCCAGGAAGATAATTGACGCAGGAGGAGTCATCTGGTTCACGTGGAGGTCGACGCGGCCGGTGTGGCACGCCACGCAGGGCGGCCGTTGAGGAGGACTGTGAGAAAAGAGGCCAGCTTAATCTCCTCCATTTCATTTGTAAAGCACTGAAACTGGAACTTTGATGTTTTCCTTTGATTCAGGTTAAAGTACACCATGTGACAGTCACAGGCTTCTCCAGATCCCAGCGATCAATGAGTCTGTTGTCTTTCTACACTCGCTGAGCGTGATAACGCCAGTGGAAGCTCCGCCCCCGCCCTCACGGGCTGCTTTGTGTCCTTCACAGGCCGTAATCAGATACAGCGGCTGATTGTGGAACAAACGACCCGGGGCGGTCCAGCTGCACAGGAGTACGGTTTCAGCCGGCAAACGATGATGTCACCGCTCCCATGTGACCGGGCTCGGTTTCACCGTCAGATCAATTATTCACAGCGTTTAATTGGATCAGCCGAATCCAGATCGCTCAACGGATCCTCTTCCAGTAACAGCAGCCGCAAATAGACCCGGAACCAGCACCCAAAACACCAGGTCCTGGATCCATCTCCACAGACTGCAGGCGGATCCTCGTGGGCTTGGAAAACTACCCAGACACGACAGTTCTCCTCCACGGAGGGCGCCGAGCCATACGCTACAGTGCACGTCTGGCTGCTGCACGCTCCGTGACGTGAGTGCGGCGTGGAGGCGCCGCCGCCATCATGTGGGGCGAAGGCCGGCCCGCGATGATGCGCATCCATTAATCACTCACGCTGCAGCCTCTTATCATCAGCCGTTGCCCTGGCCTCAGTCTGCCCCCACCTCCAGATCATTACTTTAGAGTGGGGGAGGGGGAATCAGGGCAGCAGGAAGCCAGTCGCCCCCCCACTATGAGGGTCAGAGGAAAGTCTCAGTGACAACCTTCAGACCACCACCCGGCACCTTCACAGACCTTCCTGGGTCCACGATGAGGACGTCTTCTCAGGACATGCGCAGCTTTTTTAGCCTTTTCCTCACATCTGTTTCCTATCTAACAGAACACGAGATAAAGTGTGTTTCCAAACCGCCTGTAGGTCCACAGGAAGCCCGGTTCTGCTGATCATTAAGCCACCCTGGAGATAGCCGTATCTGCCTTTCATTCCCTGGGGGGGGGGGCAGAGCTACAAGGTCTCGAGCGTCGTCTGCGTGCACTCTGGCCTCGTTCTTTGGCCCGAGAACATCACCTTCTATGACCGACCTGTGGACTTCCTTCCCTCGCTGATCTTTGAACACATCAACAGCAGGTCGTTGGTGCTGAACTCACAAAGCTGTTGTGTGAGGTGTTTCCTTTGAGCGAGGAGATTCTTCCTGGGGGGGGCCAAAGCGAGGCACATGGCGCTGACCAATGTTTTCAAGAGTCCCGTTCCATTAATCTCAAGTGTTCTCATCCAGCGGTTCTGTGACCTTGTGACTGACGACCTCCTCAACCTGAGCGGCTGTAGTGGTGGAGGACTCAGCTAATCTGCTCTATCCAACACTCAACTGCAGCTCCAACAAGCCTATTGATCAGAACACGCATTGATCCAGTGTTCAGGCTGCAGCCGGTCTTGGTTAGCAGGACTTATGAATAAATGCTGAGGGACGTCTGGTCCGAGATGACAATCCAAACCTTCCTTTGCCTTTAAATTCACTATTGTATGAGACAGACCAGAGGCAGGATTAGCTTATCTACATTATTAGCAGGCTTGGGAGGTGAAGACAGTGTTGGTATTATATTCATATATTTGAACAGCATTTTCCGTAGTCCATTTACAGGATGACTCAGCACACAGCGAACCTATCAAGACAAAATATGTTACAGTACTGACTGTATGTGACTATTCTTCCATCTGTTTTACAGTGCTCAATAAATTAAAGAAGAGCTAAAATCCTAAATGCTAACACGCTTGGTTCAGAGAGACCAGATTAGATTGGGCTGCAGACCGTCTCTGACTGACTGTGTGACGTTTGCAAAGCTAGCTCTCAGTGCTGTAATTGTGTTTATTGATAGGACACCTCGCATTAGTCTTTAGCCCATTGAGGCCAGCTATGTTTAGCACAGCCTGCTAATGCTCGGAGGAAAAGTGCAATAGCTACTTGATGCTATGCTAGAGGGTTGAATGGTTTCAGCAGAAGGTGGAGTAGACAAGGCTGCTGGGAGAATCCTGGGAAAACAGACTGGCTGAAAGAATGTTTGGTGAGGGAACGACATTTCCTGTGAAAGCCGTCTCAATGGAGCCGCACCTTATTTAATCACGCTCCCGTCTCCTGAGCAGAATTCTGTGGGATTACTCCTGCCTCACCTGCTCTAATATAACACACGCACACGCGCACACACACCTCAAGCCCTTCCAACAAACATGACCTGACAGGAGTAAAGGCTGAGATAAGAAGCCCGGCTAGTCGGAGCTGACGTTGGGTTAAATACAACCCAGTTGCAGAAGCAAATTAGGGCAAAAAAGAGGAGCTCAAACGGAGCCGACAAGCCTCCGTTGCTCTGGGGCGGTTACGAGAGCGGCGCTACAGAAAGGGTTCTGCAGTCTGATGTTTTCATGAAAGATTTCTATTTCTGGACTATCCTCCCCTCACCCTCACATGCACACGCACACGCACACACACACACGCACAGAAAACATTCAGCACATTGGACATCTCTCCAAGCATTATTGTGAATGGCTGATGTACTCAGCCGACCATGCACAGAGTGCACGAGTGTGTTCTTCTGATGTGCTTTCATGCATCGCGCATCATCGCGCATCATCGTGCATCATCGTGCATCATCGTGCATGTGCAAAGTGGACAAACAAAACAGCAGAGTCACTATCTTAGACAGCAACAAATCAATTAAATAGATTTGTGTGTTGTGCTGCATTAATACATATTCTTAGTGCGCACGCACACACACACACACACACAGCCTTGTGCACACTACCAGACTCTTCCTGGTGAAAGCTTGTACTCGGAGTTGAATAACATTTACATTACGTAATTCCTCTTTGTTTTCACTGGAAACTAAACACAAAGTCATAAAGCGGCTACGTCTAATTCCCACTCCCAACCCCCACGAGGCACAACAATCTGCACACACACACACACACACACACGCCCACCCTTTTAGCCCTGTGGCAACAAACACTTCACGTTCTCCTTCCCTCACACAGTGAGCTCATCAGCCTTTGTGCGTACGTGTTGCACATACTCTCCCCCGCCAGCCGAGCCTGCCCTGCCCCCGCCACACACATGCATGTGTAATTCTTGGCGTTGAGGATTTGACAAGTGCAAAAGTAACAGTTGGTGTGCATGTGTACACCTTCTACATGTGTGCGTTCCCGAGCAGCCGCCGCCTCAAAGCGGGTCAGAGGTTGAAGCACATATTGTCCCAATATGGAAACGGCTCTTCCAGCTCTGCAGCACAAAGGATGACCACAATAAGCTCTTTGTCACAACTGCCAGAGAGCCCTGCCAGGTCAGCAGCACTGCCTTCAATTAAATCCAGTTTTCCCACCTCAAACACACACAAACTGCCTGTGTTTTTATATACTTCCCATAAACATTACTCTTTCCTCCAGCTCTCTATCTTTAGAGTGAAAATACTTGGCCTTGTTCCAGTGGTTATGAGAGGATGGGAGGATGGAAAGATGGAGTGATGTGGGGGTGCTTTAAAGGATCAAAATGGAGGGAGAGCCACAGAGGAAGAGGGGGCGGGGCTTTGGCTGTAATATCCTGTTATGCAACCCCGTTTCTGTGGTTGCATCTGTTAAAAATGGAGGAGAAAAACAGCTTTGCAATTAGCGCTCCGTGTCCTGAGGGTCCTGGTCTCCCCCAATCACATGGCTCAGTCCCGCTCTCCCCAACGTTCCTGTTGCTAAGCAGATGATGTGACTGGGGAACGTACACAGACGTGGTCGCAGCTATTCCTCAGCGTCAGCACTGCAGACGCGCTGATAGCGATGGTGATAGCAGGCACGCACACTTACTGGAACAGGCCGCGGGTTCAAATTAACCCAAGCTGGGCTGATGCTTGTCCTCCCATACATGCTGGGAAAATCACGGATTGGGAAAGACCTCGAGTTTTCCTATATTACGGGCACATTGCGGTTTACAGCAGCTTGGGGTGTGGTCTCCTACATGGGGGCTTCCTCTGTGGCGAGCAGCGTGTTTATGTGTCTGGACCCGTTTCCCGATGCTCAGATAAAGACCACCCACGAGGCCTCATCGCTCCAAATCTGTCAGTCGTTAATGATCCTCGGGAGGACCAGCCGTCATATGGTGCTAGAAGGATGTAATTACTCAGCATTCGTCAAAGCCCTGAGCAACATCATCACAACAACAAACAGACAACAAGAGCGCAGCCGCACCAGCTTCAGTCATCTGGGTTCACACCAGTCTGTCACACACTTGTGTGTGAGACATAAATGGACCGAGTCCCTGTTGCAGAGGTGATCTCGGCCCGTCACAAACAACCTCGGGGAGGTTCTTTTGGGACGTGAAGCAGATCTGAGCACCATAAAGCCTTTTTTGATGGCTACATACTCCCATTTGCAGCTGCAGGAGACATTAGGGACTGATGCTAAGTGTTAGCATCCTTAGCCACATGTGAAAGTGTCCTTGGACAAGATGCACGTTGTTCTGAAAGAGCTTTTTTGGGAACAGGGAACGAGTCCCATTTTTATATTCAATGTTGACAGTAATTACAAATTGGAGTTGGACGATGAGGTTGTTGAGAAGTATTGTGATGTTTCTGAGACACACACAAGGACGCTGCTCCGTCTGGCCGGTGCCGCTGCCGTGTTCTGTTGGACCACACTGAAACAGCAAATGGGCTCTGTCCCTGAAGGGGATGTGTGAAGGGAAGGCATCCGGGGAAGAATGTGATGCATTATTTAAGAGTAAACACGTTGGAGACAGAGAGGCCCAGTGGTTGTGGGGGGGCGGTATTGATTGTGACGGGCTGGAGGAGACATGCACACCTCTGCTAAGTGTCTGGGGCTTCTCACGATGCCCCTGCAAATCAACTTTTACGGCTTCACCTTCGGAGTCTCCACAGATGGCGATCAAGCAAAGCAGCTTAGCACAGATAGCCTGCGGCAGTCCCACGGCAGGCCGCAGCGCTATCGATCATTCATCGCCCGTCCCCAAGAAATAAACACAGGCAGCCAAAAGGACGTGCAGGGGAGGGAGGGGGCTGCGCTGGGCCGCGTCCCACAGCTGTCGGGGGGTGGAAAAACCCTGTCAGGCTTTATTTGGGTACAGTGCGTGTCCTGTTCCGTGCAGCTCCAAATTGAAACATCTGAGCAGGAGAGGGAGAAGAAAAGTAATGAGAAAAACTTTCTGAAAGAGGTGGAATGAAATGTGGCCCCCTGGTGTCCCCTCCCCCCGTCTCCTCCAGCCCTCCTTCACATTCTTCTCCCCTCAGCAGATCTGGCATGCCCCACAGGAGGCGGCGGCGGCGGCGGCAGCAGCACAGTAATCTTTTCAAAAGGGCGGATTTGAGCGGCCGCCAGGGCAGCCGGCCAACTATTTCTCATTTGGAGCTGGCCTAGCGATGACCCTCCTGCTGGAGCCCCACTCTCAGGAAAAACAAAAACGCCAGCGCCGTGTGAGGGAGCACCTTGGCAACGCAGGAGAAGCAGGAACAGCCGAGCGGGAGGAAAACAGGGGAACCGCAGGCCTGCTCTCAGAAACATCTGCACTGCCTTCCTGTGCACAGAGAAAAAGCCTCAATACTGTCTGCGTCCGCCCCAGAGACCCAACACAAACACGGGAGGGCTGCCTTTCATTCTTTTGTTTTTAGAACTCTGTCTGCAGGGCTTTTTCCCCTCCCCATTTCCCTTTCTGGCTAACAATTTCCCAAGCCCAACAACTGCCCCATCCCTTCCCTCCAACACGTCCTGGCCTCTTGCACCTTGGGTGGACGCCCACCCTGGCCTCGGAGGGGTGGAGCTCCCCGGCATCTGCGTTTTACTCTCAGTGATGGATGGGCAGGAAAACTAAGAATCCCAGTCGAGCATTCCTCCTCTTACAGTGGGGTGAGAGGGTGGAGGAGGAATTCCTCAGCCTCCTTGTAATCACTATATGTTTGACAGAAAGTGCTGTGACCTTGATCCAAACCTGTGGTCAGCCCTGGGTGCCCGGTGGTTTCCCGGGGGGGGGTTCTATAGCGAGAGACGCAGGGGAACAAACGCTTTCCACAAAAAGCACCAAAAAAGGGGAGAAAAACATGTTTGGAGGCTCAAAAGCTTTGAGTCGGACCTAAGACATCAAATTCCACATGCTGGCTTTAGATACCGTGTCTGGATGTAATGTTTACTGCCACAGTCCGCCCCGACCCGGACGCTGGGCCAACCAATCGCCCCTGTGGCCGGCTTTAGGGGGGGGGGGCAGTGGCGCACAACAAAGGAAGCGCTTGTGTTTTCCCCTCTAATACACCCAAACACACACACACACACACACACACACACACACACACACAACTCAGAGAAAGGAGGAAAAAAACAACATTCAGGAAAAACTCATCACACATCTGCCAGATCCGCTGAGGCCTGCCTCCAATTATCCGCCCAAGCACGCTGGAATCCCAGGAAGGCTCTGTCCGGCAGACCGTTTGATGTTGCCACGCAACATTTGATGGAGAACAGGGCGGCTTTGAAACCCAGAATGTAAACTTGCCTGCCAAGGTTGATGTGAAGAATAAAAAGCCGGCGGAGGAGGAGGAGGAGGAGGGCGGGAGGGGAAGTAGACGAGCAAAACGCCACTAGCTGGAGAGCAGCTGCTGACAGCTGGAAAATATCGCTTTAAATAGGAGCAAATGTGGTGCAGCCCAAGAAGGCTTGGCCCCGCGTGCAGCTCTCGGGCTGCTTTGGCGCTGATGTGGAACATTTTAAATGTGCCCAATTCATCGTCTGCTGGCATGTTTAGAAACGTAACAGAGGAGTGTTGACATGATCCCAACTGGACTGAAATCAGGGATTTTATACAGCGCGGTCGAACTAGCAACACGGCCAGGCTGTAAAGGAGGAACCAGAACCAGGCTTTGTTCGGGGCCTTCACGTGCTCTCCCAGGTCTCAGGAATGCAAATATTAAAGCAAAAACACTTTAGGCAGGAAATGAAATGCCGTACAGATCAGGAGTCCGTTAAGACTGTAAATCATATATGTACTGTTCACTAACGCCACACAAAACTATTTTTACATGTCCTGGAGCTTTTGTTTCATCTTCATCTGCTTCACAGGCTTCCTCCCACCTGATCCACGGGCCCAGGCTTACTGAGGCTCTGTTTTAGGCCCGTTAAGCCTATTTGGACACTGTGGGTGAGGGCTTAGCAACAAGGGACTCGCCTAAGAACCCCTTTCCCTTCGTCTGACCTGGGATCTACTTTCTGATCGTGTTCCCACTGAGATGCTGGTGCTGACCACACTGGAACACGTCTGTCTTAAACTAATCTGTCTTAGGGGGAGCCTATCAGGGGCAGGCTGGTCCCAACAAGATGGCTCCTCAAGCACCTTCGCCATAATACGCTGGCGAGGGAAGGAAATTGGAACTGTGACCTTTAATGAGCCTCAACGAGCTCAATGGAACGGCAACACAGTTCGCATCTCCCAGTAAACAAATGGATCCAATTTGTGGCAGGTTTTTTGGTAATAGTTCAGCTGTGGAGGGAAGCTGGCCCAGCTCTTGAATCATCTTTTCAGAGCACGCTGATGAACGCTGAAGGCAGCCGTGGTGGAATGCTGCGAGCCTCCTCCAGGGAATGAGGTCACTCCTGCACCGGTTTGCTCGGAGTCCTTCCCCATTACAGTATCAACACAATCATCATGAAAGGTGACACCCAGGAGGCATGACGCGCCATGAGAAGAGGCTCCGCATAATGACGGCGCCACACCTCTGGCACAAAGACGAGGGGAGCAGCATTCTTTCCCAGGAGAGTGAGGTAAGACGAGCCAGGTGAGCTGAGCACAACAAACGCCACCATCACAAAGCTCCTGCCGCCAGATCAACACTGCTTCCTGCGGTTTTCTTTATATTGAGAGACAGAAGTGAACTTTAAACTGGTTGCACTCAGACACACCTGGGCCGCCGGCTGTTTGCACGGTAAACAGCCACGGTGGCCCAGGTGTGTGTGCGTGTGTGTGTGTGTGTGTGATCTGTGTTCAAGCAGCTGTGAGCAAATGAGGATTACTCAAGTCCAGCCCAGACAGTCCCTTTTCTGACACCAACCCTTCCAACCCCGTGATCACAGGATCACATATCGTACATGACTTGCACAAAGCAGCGAGTGGAAACGGAGCGGCGACGCACACCCACTGTTGTCTCCGGCAGAACAGTGGCGGCGCCGATACGTGACCGTCCCCTGACTCTACGTCTCGCTCCATTTAGGCTGCAGATTGTGTTACACACACGCTCTTCCGGACCAGGAAAGATCACGTTGTCCTCTTTGACAGGCCGGGGCCACACTATCTGTTCAGACCGGCCCGGCGATGCTCGCACGGGCAGCATGTGACTCACATGAAGTCATGCTGAATACATTAGCGTGGAGGGAACGGGGAGGGAACGGGGCGGGGGGGTTCTGGTTCCCAGAACTCTCCTGTCGCTAATGGGTTCAGAGAAAATAACAGTGAAAAGGGTTATTTTCATGTGCGTCACTGTCTACAGATTGTTGAAACAGGCACTTTTTGCTCCTAATATCTTATTTAAAGCCTGTTAGTCGATGCTGAATATAAAGCGGTGTAACTCCACGGGCTGGTGGGGGCTTTCTGCTGAGAGAGAAATAAATAATAATTTTAAAAAAAAGGCAACTCGTGTTTGAAAGGATTTACCCAAAGGCCGTCAGCTGACTGCCTATAGCTGCCTTCATCCCCTCCAGTGGTCTCCATGGCAACAGTGTTTCCAAATCTGGCCACTGGCAGCCTCGCTCCATCATAACAACAAACCCCATTCATGTGTCTCTGGAATTCGCTGGCCTGCTTCTGCGGGGAAAACTGGGGCCGTTTGTGCAGCTGCTGGGCTTTAACCAAATATACAGTTTCAGTGTCTCGCTGCCGCCATGAAAGAGCAGAAATCTGGGATGTCGGCGAGGGCGCCGTCAAATCTGACGAGCTTTGGAGCACACGTGGAGAAGGATGAAGATAAATATACGTCCTGCTAATTCCCAGAACTCACGGACATAGATGGGAGCAGGTCCAGCTCATTCTTAAAAAGCATGTGTGGAAATATCGAGTTCCCCGTCGGGGCTTCGTCATTGATCTGGTTCACGTTGATGCAGCAGCGAGTGAATGTGCAGAAAACAGTCGGCCTTTGTGCACAGCCCCCGCTTCCCTCTATTCGACCTCCTCTCAGTAACCCGAGCTACGAAGTCACCGGCCCCACCCCCCCCCCTTCCTCGTCTAGCAGGTAACAAGATGAGCTGTTTCCATGGTTACTGGCTGCAACCAGTCTGAAGGCGAGGTGGGTGGGAGGGGTGTTTCTATTCCAAGGACGACTCAATCACGCAGCTCAGGCAGCCTCTTTCTCTGCAACACCAGATTTAATCAGCTCACGGCCGTTTTGCTAAAAGCGACGCAGAAAATATCTGGCGGACGCTCAAAGGTTGCGAGCAGCCGCTTCCGCTATCGCCAGGAACGACCGTGGCGGCAGATATTCAGTGAGAGGTGGACGCACGTCGACGTGCTGCTCAGGGCCGCTTTACGTGGTGCCGTTATTACAACTGCGTAATAACATTGAACGGAGCATAAGTGACGTATTCAAGGATGAATGCCAGCGCCACAATAAGATGAGCTGATAAATATGCCAGATAAATAATCACTACCTAATCAATCACTAATCAATAATCGATGCCTCAGACATGAGTGACTCCCCAATGTGTCACCTTGCACAGCTGGAATAAGCTAGATTAGATAAAGTGGAACAGCCTCTGCAGCACAGATCAATGTTCCCCTACATCAACCCATCCATTCATCTCGCCTCGGCTCTGTTAGACTGTTGCCATGGCAACTGAGCCAGGGAGCCAGCTTTCAAATGAGGTTTGCCCATAAAATTACAATGAATCGTATTCACGGGGCTTTCTGGGCGCCGCCGGAGTGTGACAAGAATACGCATCCGTCCGCACACGCCATCTCTACCGGGGCTGGAATATTGGAGGCAGGGGTGCGAGAATTGTTATCAGATAATTATCCAGGCGTTTGTTTTCCAGCCGTCACGGCGGGGCCACCGTCCGTCCACGCGTGGGCGGGGCCACCGTCCGTCCACGTGTGGGCGGGGCCACCATCCGTCCTCGCGTGGGCGGGGCTTGGACCCCAGTTGTTAGCAAGCGTCCAGCATTTAGCAGCCAAAACAGAGGTGAGCAGAAGGAGACGAGGCAGAATGAAAAATGAATCAGCTCTCTGAAGCCGCCGCTCTCATTCTAATTTATTCAGCCGCACAATTAGCATCAGTTAATTAGCTTTTGCTAACGTATCTCCATCAGTTGTAACAACAGCGCTGCCGTTCTCTTTGAAATGCAAACCACTGGAAAGGCTTTGTCCTGAACATGAAAGACATTTATGCAATCAAATAATAAAGTCCCCTTAACGCTTGTCTCATCATTATTCGTGTGAAGAAGCTCAAGCAGCCTCTTGCCGACGCGTACGAGGGATGGATCCCTTCCCGTCCTACGCCTCCTCATGCATAAATTCCCATTTGTTAATGCATTAAGGTCATTCTGCAGTAATTGTTTGTTTTACTTCTGGTGATTGAGTAAGAACCTGGTGGCAGAGCCGTGCTGTGTTTACCACATGTTGCTACGGTTCATGGGCTCCTTTAATTGGATTTGGTTGTTTCCAGGGAAACAAGCTAGCCCACTATATTACTCAGCAACCTGACCAACTTAGCCTGTGCGCTAACATGAGCCCTGCTGCAGATGTGCTTGAGACTCGTTTGGCTGTTCGTTAATGTGGCTAAATGATGCAACGCAGTGGAGAAAGTGGAAATTCTGAAGAGTCAACATATTCAAACCTCCCCAAAGGAAATGGTTTCATCCTGTTTTAGGCAGTAATGGGGGGAAACGATGAAAGGAGAAGCCGATCTTCAGACAGGAGCCATGTCACCTGTGTCACCTGCAGCTGCATCAGCTCCCCTGTGTGCTCCTCGGGGTGGGTGCTGCCGGCCGCCTCGCCACGGATACTCATCGTGACGCCGTTCAGCAAGTGCGAAGCCTCGGCCGTGAACCTAATCTGATGCTTTATGTGCAGGGACACGAGCGCGCCGAGAACTGCTGGCTGAATCATCGCAGCCGTAACACGCGAGCGTTGGCGTTGGGCCGGCCGAGGGAACGAGAACGAGCGGTGGAAATGCCACGGCCCGCTGCTGAAACCCCCCACAGGGAGCTGGCGGCCCCCCGCCCTTCAGACGGGGCAGTCGGGCGGTTCTTCCGTGGGGAGAGCCAGCAGCTTCCCAACAGCCACCTGAGCAGCAGGTGATCCGTCCACTCAGGTCCTGCCCACGCCTTCTCCTAACAATGTCTCTGCTCTCCAGTGCTTCTGAGGGAACGTCGTGAATCACGCAGGATGAATTCATGCAAAATGGATGGCCCTGCCTGCAGAAGCCTCCATTATATAAGTTGTCCTGGTGCATCTGCAGCACTCTGCCGCTCTGCGCTGGTGCGTGGATGGAAGCACAGCTGGTGTTTTTGAGAGATGAAGAGGAGTCTGTCTCTCCTCTTTTATCTGATACCACAGATGATTGGAATATTAATGGGCTACGCAGGGCAGAGCAGCAGCACACAGAAGTGGCCCAGCAACACTGACTGTGAAGGAATACAAGCTGTGTTTTTAGCTTCGTCTTTTGAGAAGGAATAAATCAGGAATTCTGGCATTTGAATGTCTGATTAGCCGCAGTGAAAAAGATGAAACTCCATAATGAGGCAGGAACAAAAATAGCTGCCCTTCAGAGGGCCTCATTTCATCACCTATTCTGTTAGCTTACGCCACCTCCATTGTCTCGCGGCACCGCGTTCCTCCCGCGCCGCTCTGTACCAGAGCCGGCGGCGCCGCCGGCATCAATCACCCTCCCACTCACTCCCCATTGGTCCCTGGGAAACGACGCTGCATGGAAACGTGGGGACAGAAGCCGTGCTGTCATGAGCGAGATGAAACGAGCAGAGATGAGAGAGTGAAACCTTCAAAAGAGCAGACAGGGACAAGCTGGACGAACGACGCCGCCGAGGCGGGGAGCAAACACGCCGCTGACGGGGGCGCACGTCTGGGGAGGACGGGTGGCGCTGGTGCACCTTCATGTCTCCACATCACCGATGCTGGAGAGCCACCGGCGCTCATCCTGCCCCGTCAGCGCGGCCAACAGGACGAACACCGCTAAATACGTTACAGATAAGACAGTTGTTCATGCGCACGGCCGTGCACGGGAGGTCAGCAGCAAAGCTAGCATCCTCCTCGCTCCTTCTCCTGGTCACTCGGGACAGCAAACGCACACACAAAAACGCTCCTGTGTTGGTATTTATGCCGCAGAGTTCCAGAAGTTAGCGTCTAAAGAACGGTTTCCTCTGTGCAACAATCGGCCGGTTCCACATCACACTTGACAGCGATTTCCAAGCTCTCAACGTTGGTATTTTTAGCCTGACCGCTTCAGAAGGCTAACAGCTGTGAAATGATCCTGAATGGTGGCATTTAACCATATCGCCGTATTAAGCTACCGTCAGACCGCCGAGTGCTGCTCGTGGGCGTGTGTGTTTGTGTGTGTGTGTGTGTTTGTGTGTGTGTGTGTGTGTGTGTTTGGAGGAGGGTGGGTTTAGCGTGGCTAGCCACCACACTGGCCTGCTGGAGACGCTCCAATGTCATTTCACTGCGCTAAGCCTTGTAAGATAAGATGGGGACATCAGACCCTGACCAGCTTAAATGAATGGGATGTCACTTGTGCTTAGAGCCACAAGGCTCGCCCTCCCCACCAAAGGGCCGTGTGTGTGTGTCGGGGGGGCTCTAAGCAGAGAGGACGTGTCCAATCTTCAGAGGTGTATTTCACCAGTCCTGAGTTGCCTGTTGAGATAAAGGCCAGCACTGGGGGGGGGGGATCTGCCCCGTGACAGTGATCGCTGGGGAACAACGATGCTGCCTGGGTCCTGCAGGACGAACCCGAACCCTCGCTGGCCTTTAAAGGAACAGGACGGCCCTCTTCGTTTCTCCTTCTCGGTTTCCACCGGTGGTTATTTACACGCACGCCAGATCTGATGTGAGCTCGGCTCCAGCCCGGCCCTGCAGATCATCTAAAGGTTACCCTGCTCGGATGAGGCTGAAAGGTTGTTTATTTCAGACCTTGGCCGAGGGGTGTTGCCATGGCAACCTTTCATGGGTCTGGCACTAGCAGTCACTGAGGCGGAGCTTGGCGGCGCCCTGAGAGGCGGCAGGCACACAGGTGCCCCAGCCCGAGCAGCTGCCTCCCCCGACACATAAAGGATGGCTTGTTGCTCTCTCTCTCCACCCTCGCTGCCACATACGCGTCAATCTCGCTCACCCTTTTCACTCCTCTGCCCCCTCTTCCCTTTTTTTCTCCTTGGCCTTTGATCAGGGATCGGATTTGCTGGTAGAATGACAGAGGCAGGAAGTGCTGGGAGGCTCAGGGTGGGGTGGGGTGGGGGTGGGGGTGGGGGTGAGGCCAGGGCTGTCCACAGTGCTCTCTGTTTTCCCCGAGCCTGCGTCATCTCGGACCTGGCCCGGCCCTGCAGTCACAGAGGCTGGCTTTCAGCCTCCACTCTCATCATGGTCTATCTGTCAGACTGGCCCAGTCACAACAGCTCCAGCCACTGATCACAGGGGGGTGGGGGGGGGGCAGCTGCAGACTCAAGTTCCGCCTGGATACAGCCCTGGGCACAATGGCATCATGTATTTATCCACAAATCACAAAAGTGGCCTTCTCTGTGTCCTCAGGCGAGATCGTGACCTCTGACCTCCCCCGTTCTGCCCGCTAAGGTCACAGAGTTCTTAGACGGAGGACAAAAAATCCACTATGATGGTAACTGTGGATAATAAAGCTCCAGTCCTCACAGACAGTCACCTTAATACCTTAATACCTGATAATAAAAGCTTCCTAATTACAGAGGACGGGGGTTGGACGAGACACAGCGTTTATGGCTACAAGAACTCTCAGTCCAGCTAACTCCAGTTTAGTTAAATATTTCTGCCGTTTGCCTGAATACACCGGATGCACGTGCACAGTCGTGCATGTGTGCAGCAGCAGCATGGTGGCAGCCTCTCAGCGAAGGGTGCAGAACACCTGAGCTGGCTGAGCTGCAACGCTTGGCCCGCCACCAGCTGATCCTGTTTATTTGATTCAATTACAAAACACGCAGTGTTTGAGGTGGCCGGCTGCCAGGGGAATAATCGTGTTCCCAGCAGTTCAAGGAAACGCAACGGCGTGGTCACGAAGGCCGTGAAGATGACATGTCGGCTATCGCGGCAAGGCTCTTTGTAGCCTTGACAGGCTGCACAAGCTGTACTCACACGTGCTTCCGATGATTCCAGAGGCTAAAGCGTTGCCCTCAGGATGCTAACGCTCGCCACGCTAACCTGGTTTTGTCTGGCTCTAAATCAGCCCTGCTGGATTCTGGCAGGCTCCAGTGTCCTTCTCCTCCTCTGAGAGAGGGTAAAGTTCGGCTGATCTCTCCTCAAAATCGCTCGAAATATCTTTGGCGGCACGTCAAAATAAGCAGGAAGAATTCGTGCGCCGACACCGTCACAATCCCAGGCAGCTGTTTGGTGTTTCCAAGCCTGATCTTCCCCATGTCACCACACAGCAGAGACAAGCTGGAGAGACCTTCAGCACCATGGAACTCTTGTCTGTCCTCATCCTCTCAGACTATTTCATTTCTGCTGGAGCACTTTAACGGCAAACTTCTAGATTTTGGCGGCGGACGAGCCTGCCGTGTTCCTGGGAGCCATCTTGCTGCTGAGGGATTACACGCTGCTCAAAGCCTCTGGAGGAATGTCGGCTTGGACGGCTAATGTTTTTCCAAAGCAGTAAATGGTATTGCAGTTAATTCTGTATTCTGGCACGGATCTCCAGCTGGAAAACAACTTCTCTGTGCCAGAAGCTGTTTATTATTGCAGAGAGCTTTTACCCAAAATGGCCATTGGAGCTACTGCGGCGTCCATGTTATTCTGACCCGGTTGCATAGTAACCAGAAGCATGAACGTGGCAGATTGGAGGCTAATTTTGGCAGAACTGCGCATGGACTCACATGATTAGCAGGAGGGGCACGTCTGCCCAAGCGCATATCTTCTCATATACCATGAATTTGGGTTTTGTTTGACATTTTCCAGCCACTCTCGTGAAGCTGCACATTAACGAGACCACAGCGATTATCCACGTCGGCTTTTCCTGGAGCGGCCGAGATACGGCTGCACTCTGGGCTGAGTGTGGGTTGTTCGCTAGGTTGTTTTTATCTTTGACTTTCTTTCTGTCCCTCCGTGGTGAAAACGTGCCCCCCCCTCTGGTGCAGAGAGCTGCATCAAAAGCATGAGCACAACAGGAGTGTGCACAATGGGAGCAAAGTCCCAGGAATGGGTTAACACTGGACTCTGGCTTTCATTTCCTCTTCTGTTCCATCTGAACAAACAAGACGGGTGACCTGACAGAGCGGCGAGGGGCGGGGCTGGCGGGGGTGGAGGAAGAGAAGGGTGCCGTGACTGGAATATCACCAATGAGGGAGGGTGTGCGGTGGACCGGCTCAGGACCACGTGACAGTGAAAAGCCTGCAGGCTGCGGTGCTGGGAAAGGCAGACAGAGACGTCCCCCCATATTGACGCTGCCGTCTCACCACAACAGTTCTGGGAAATGGCCGCCATCTGCACCGTGGCGGCTATTTACACGAACCTGCTTCAGCCAATTATGGCTTCCATCATCAGCCGTACTGGCTGGCCTGACCCTCATGCTCCCCCCTCCCCCCAGCCCTCCTATCTCGGCCTCTCTTGGCTGTAGTCACGCTCTGTGCTGAGGGTTTATCGGGCATGAATGGGAAGCCTGATGAAAATAAGGAAGGTGGGATGAAGGCAGGGAGCAGCGAGGGCAGCGATAGGCTGCGGAGCCATAGGGGTGATGAAGGAGCAGCGTGCAGTCTGGGCCTGCAGCGCTGGAGACATGAGTCATGGCGAGCAGCCTCCCGGGGGGCTCCTTGGTGAGGTCTATAAATGGAAATGGCAGAAACACAGTGGCTTCCCTCGCCCACCCAGGACCGGGTTATGCCTTATTACGATTTGATGGCTTGTGACGGCTTTGTTTAGCCTGAACTCGTCTTCATTTTTGTCAGCCTGGCAAACGCAGAAGAATGTAAATAAATACTTGGAACATCTAGAAATGAAGCTGCTTCGCATCAGGGAGTGAGAACCTTGGTGACAGGCCTTTGTCTGGAGCTAAAATCTCCATTTCCTTTATCACCTAAACGCATGATGGTTGAGGAGCTGCAGTGAAGAGTGACACGGGCCAGTTTGGAAGGCGTCCTGGTTTCCCCTCAGCTCCTCTGCTGTACAGCTGGCCTACATTAAACATCTGATATCTGGGACAAATGGAACAATAATTAGATTCTCAGTTCCTTCAGAATGAACTCTTCCTGAAAAACACGGGCGTGAATATATGAAATGATCAAAGCTATGAGATGCCCCTCTGTTGGCTGGACCCACAACCCTCAGGCTGGGAACCAGGGTGGACCAGTTGTCTGGCTGGACCCACAACCCTCGGGCTGGGAACCAGGGTGGACCAGTTGTCTGGTTTCTGCCGTCCACCACCGGCAGCCTTGGTCGTGGGATCAGTCCTGCCAACGTGGAGGCGGCAGAATTAACGCTGCATAATTGTGATAGTAGGAACTGAAAATAGAGGTGAACGTGAAGGAGAATGTGGCAGCTCATCTGCTTCTACTGGAGCTCTGCGGCTTTTAGAGCTAAAACAAAGGTCGTCTCTGGGCGATTTCACCTCCCTCCACGCTGCCTACCTGCCTCCCTGGACACACCCTGCTGCATCCCTCCCGTCTCCAGATGGTAGCTGGGTTGGAGCTGCTCTGGGCAGGATCACAGGAGGACACGCGGCTCTAACATGCCTCCACGCCACACCAAAGGAGGGAGGATCTACACCTGCACGGTGGCCCTTTTGTTGAGCAGCTTCTCTGCCAGCTCCTGTTTGCTCTTCTCTTGGTTCTCACCTGTCGCCACACTGCCATCTTTCACCTGCAGGCTCGTATCCCTGGAGGCAGTGGAGGCATCATCTCCGTGGAGAGGTAAAGCCACAGAAGGAAACAAAGCAAAGCGCTTCGGCGGTTCCTTCTTCGGGTCTCAGGCTGGGCTAGCATGAGCAGACGGCGGATCCAGGTGAAAGGCGACGGCCCTCGGCTGAAGGCCACCCCCGTGCTCGTGGTGGGGGTCGGCATTTTATTTGTAATTCTCTGTCTTTATCTGGAGATGATGATGATGTTCTTTTGGTGATCTTGGGATTCCTGCTGTAAACCTTTGAGCAAAGGTGAAAGTAAATGGCTTCAATATTTCCACTCTTGTGCTTCCATTTGTGTGATATGATATTAATTATGATATTAAGGATATAAATGATTAATTATTAATTAGATGCTAATTAGAAGGAGGAAGAAAGCAAAACAATTACAATAAAATATATATAAATGTCAAAATAATAGTCGTGAAAATAGTCACGTTGCCAATATGGACCTTAAACACACTTGAGAGTGTGTGTGGTGTGTGTGGTGTGTGTGGTGTGTGTGTGGTGTGTGTGTGGGGCAACAATAATGTAGTAGGACAGAGGTGTTTTTTCAGTTTCAGTTTCAGCTTTATTTGTTTTTCCTCCAGCTAATTGAGTAATGCTGTCTCAGCACGGAGTAAACAGCCCAGAGGGGCCGGTTCTTAGACGTGGTCCTCCTCCATAAACTGATCTAACCGCAGGGCTGTTGGCTCCTCGTCCCAGCAACCCTCTGGCCTGCATGACAACAGGAGACTTGTTTTCCACCGCAGCATAGCAACAGCGCCCTGAGCTAACTCTGACCCTTGACAGTCAAAACACATTATTGGCTCAGGTGGCAGAAGCTTCCCACTGACTAACACGAGCTCCAGAGCCACGGTCCTGATGGTGCTGGAGCAGCGTTCTGCAGCCACGGTCCTGATGGTGCTGGAGCAGCGTTCTGCAGCCACGGTCCTGATGGTGCTGGAGCAGCGTTCTGCAGCCACGGTCCTGATGGTGCTGGAGCAGCGTTCTCCAGCCACGGTCCTGATGGTGCTGGAGCAGCAGCCACGGTCCTGATGGTGCTGGAGCAGCGTTCTCCAGCCACGGTCCTGATGGTGCTGGAGCAGCGTTCTCCAGCCACGGTCCTGATGGTGCTGGAGCAGCAGCCACGGTCCTGATGGTGCTGGAGCAGCGTTCTCCAGCCACGGTCCTGATGGTGCTGGAGCAGCGTTCTGCAGCCACGGTCCTGATGGTGCTGGAGCAGCAGCCACGGTCCTGATGGTGCTGGAGCAGCGTTCTGCAGCCATGGTCCTGATGGTGCTGGAGCAGCGTTCTGCAGCCACGGTCCTGATGGTGCTGGAGCAGCGTTCTCCAGCCACGGTCCTGATGGTGCTGGAGCAGCGTTCTCCAGCCACGGTCCTGATGGTGCTGGAGCAGCGTTCTGCAGCCACGGTCCTGATGGTGCTGGAGCAGCGTTCTCCAGCCACGGTCCTGATGGTGCTGGAGCAGCAGCCACGGTCCTGATGGTGCTGGAGCAGCGTTCTGCAGCCACGGTCCTGATGGTGCTGGAGCAGCGTTCTGCAGCCACGGTCCTGATGGTGCTGGAGCATCGTTCTGCAGCCACGGTCCTGATGGTGCTGGAGCAGCGTTCTGCAGCCACGGTCCTGATGGTGCTGGAGCAGCGTTCTGCAGCCACGGTCCTGATGGTGCTGGAGCAGCGTTCTGCAGCCACGGTCCTGATGGTGCTGGAGCAGCGTTCTCCAGCCACGGTCCTGATGGTGCTGGAGCAGCAGCCACGGTCCTGATGGTGCTGGAGCAGCGTTCTGCAGCCACGGTCCTGATGGTGCTGGAGCAGCAGCCACGGTCCTGATGGTGCTGGAGCAGCGTTCTGCAGCCACGGTCCTGATGGTGCTGGAGCAGCGTTCTGCAGCCACGGTCCTGATGGTGCTGGAGCAGCGTTCTGCAGCCACGGTCCTGATGGTGCTGGAGCAGCGTTCTGCAGCCACGGTCCTGATGGTGCTGGAGCATCGTTCTGCAGCCACGGTCCTGATGGTGCTGGAGCAGCAGCCACGGTCCTGATGGTGCTGGAGCAGCGTTCTGCAGCCACGGTCCTGATGGTGCTGGAGCAGCGTTCTGCAGCCACGGTCCTGATGGTCTTGCCTTAAATGCTGCCCACTGAGCTCCAAAGAGGAGGCAGCACACAGAATATCCAGCAGGCCCAGAAAGGCGGCTGCCTTCACGTGTCAGCTGACACATCTTCTCAGTCTTTTTCAAGGTTAAAAATCTTCAAACCTTCATCTTGTGCCGCGCTGGCGTGTCCGTCACACCGAGGGAGCAGCGAACGTGGCGCCGGAGCGTCCTTACGTCTCCTTCAGCTGTTGTTTGTCCTCAAAGACAATGTGTTTGTGTTGTGCGCCCTCATACATATCAATTACTTTACGACTTGGGCAGCGTCATCCTCAAGGTGCTTGGAAATTAGCTTTCAATGTCAGCTGAGAGGCACATTCCAGACTAAAATAATGGGCGTTCACCTGGGGGGCGTTCAGCACCGACGGCCCGCGCGGCTAAAGCGAAACCTCGCGTCTAAATAACAGCAGAATCCAGGCTTACACAAGCTCCAGTTCCTCTTGCATCAGCAAACAAAAATCTTTCCACATAAGAGTTTGGCTGTGGGCAACCAGGAGGAATATTCTTAAGAGGGGAAAATCTGAGGGGAAGTAAAAGCTCAGCGTTCTCTCCCCCCCCCCCCGCCTTTAGCTTGCTTAACTGTTAGATTCCTGAAACTCAGACAGCAAAGATGGCGTCACTCTCGCTCTGAGTCAGAGCCGCACTGCATGACCTGGATGAACTTCCTGTTTCAGATATAAGGTTTCTCCAGCCCAGCCACAAGCAGGAAGTGAGTCACACATCTCCACCAGTCATCTGCAGGTTGCAGACTGGGAGCTCCAGAGTGACACGCCGCGGAGGGGGCCAAATTAGCTTCTCAAACTTTAATCTCCCGCAACTCAATTATTTAATATCTGAGCCACACACTTCAAAGGAATACCTCTGCTCCCTCCGCCCTCCCCCGGCTGCCTTGATGGAGTCTTTCATTCCCGTCTCCTAAAGGACCCGCTGGTTTTATATCGCTGCCCTGCGGTTTGAGGGACGCTGCGATCTCTGACGGCGCTCCCTGACATCAGAGACGCGCTGCACCAATAAACGAGGCTGCGTTAAGAGCTGCAGGACCGGGCTTCCGTTGTGCCGCCCTGTTTTTACACATGCTAATTTTGGATCAGCCATCAAATCCGCAGTCATTCGTGTCCCCAGACTCAAAACGGCGAAAGGAGGAAGCAGTTATTAGCTCTTTTCAGCTCTATGGGGGGAAAGCTGATGTAATGAAGAGGATGCGCCCTAATGGTGAAAAATGCCAACATGTCTGTTAGCATCGCGCCGTCGTAGCGCCGCCGTCCTCTGGCTGTCCTTGTTTACACCCTGATTCACAACGGCGGTGATGTCACCCACGTGAACAGGATGGAGAGAAGAAGTGTAACCTTGCAGCAGGAGAAATGAATTATTTTGGAGTTGGCCCTTTTTTCCACAACACTTTTCCAGAGCTGTGCTGCCATTGGCTCTGTGGAAAAGTGGATCAGAGAAGTGGAAAGTTAATCCCCGAGACCTTCAGAGCCAGAGACACGGAGGCGAGGCGACTGCTGGCAACTGCAAATAAGCACAGGGGCTTTGTGTCTGTGCATATTCATGCACATGCAGACAGGTCGCGCTGCAGGGGCACACACCAACACACACCAACACACACCAACACACACCAACACACACCAACACACACCAGCACACACCAACACACACCAGCACACACCAACACACACCAGCACACACCAGCACACACCAACACACACCAACACACACCAGCACACACCAACACACACCAACACACACAGCACAGATTCTTCTGATGTTTGCATCTGCTTCCCAAAGATATCAACTTTATTTCCTATATTTTGGAATTTTGGGGTGACCTTGAAAATCTATTCAGTCGCAGTGTCAAATGTAACGAGCTAACTCGGCGTTGGCTTCTATTCTGAACCTTTCTGTTCCGAATCTTTGGCGATCATCATTTATAACATCCACAACATACAGAAGAACCACCCCATAATAAGCCTCGCGCTGTCCTGGCAGCATCCGTACACATGTGATGCCGTCCAGGCCGCCTGTATTGATGATGAACCAGAGAATGTCTGGGCTCTTGCTAGCCTACTTCCCTATAGCTATATCGTCCCTATACGTGCATGTGTGCCTCCGCCGTGGCGCATGTAGATGCAGATGTGTCTGGGTCACAGGATGCAGGATATTCGCTGCTCTCCTGGAGTGGAACGGCTCTATCATGGGAACAATGGGTATTCTGAGCCCGGCAGTGTGACAAAGGTTCATGCTGACACGCTTTCCTAAATTAGGCCGCTGGTGCACAGGAGGGAAGTGAGCCCTGCTCCTATTCTTCTCCTCTACTCCAAGGTCATTGTGTGGCAGGAGAGGCTGCACAGACTTATGACTTGGCATGCTCTGGAAAGTAGGTTAAGGGTGTTCTACTTGCATTTGTAAAATAAAAGTGCCACAGAAACAGAAATGGGACTTGTGGACTTCCCATATTTACAGGAAAAGTGGGAAACGGGTTGTGTTATTTGCACTCAGAAGCAGCAGAGTAGAGACCAAGCAGCTCTCGATGGCTCGCCCTCTCATTTTATGATGACAAAGGACATTTAAAATAAGCTGAAGTTAAAAATGAGGGTTCCACATTCATCAGCGTGCTAGGATCAAACCCACAGAAGGTTTGGAGAGCAAGCGGAGCTCAAGTGTTTCTTTAGGTTCTCTCTGGCTGTAGAAGAATCTAAAATAAGGACGGAGGTCAGTTCCTCGTCAGAGCCTATCATCAGCATCCCATAAACACACCCACCTCCCTCTGGGTGAAATGTTGTTGACTCTAGCGCCCCAGACTTTAACAATAGACAGACCTGCACATCTATTAAAGTTGTGCAAGACTGAGGGGATTTTCCTGCCCAAGTCTCTGTTCCTCAAATTGTAAGAAAACAGTGTGAACTCAACACTTTTAAATCTGCTTTATGCCAATTATCAGATCAGTGTTCGACCCTCCAGCCTGATCCCAAATCTGCCCTAAAGGAACACTGTTGCCATCCAAACTCCAGAGGCAGGAAATAGTCCTGCGGTTCTCCAACAAAGAGCTCCCACAATCCTTTGGAGAGGTGCACGTTTGGAGCGGACGCCAGGCTGGAAATAGCGAGCAGTTCACGTTCTTCCATCCAATCCGTGTGGCATTTCAACATCCCAAATCAACCCCAGGAAGTCGGATAAATTGGGGCATCCAGACGAATGTAAACATTCACCAGAGCAGCAGAAGCTTACGATCCATCTGACAGCTGAACATTTATTATATAACAACGTGCTCACGATTCCCGGATCGCCAGGGGCCCGGAGCGTGCGTCTCTCTGAGGGACATCATCTGTCTCTGACAGGACCCCTCCCACCTCCGCTTCACCTCCTCACCTCCAGACATGGAAGGACTCTGAGTATGGGAAAAGCGAGACCTTAGCTGATGTCAGAAGCACTTATCTGGCATTACGTCAAACGCTGTTTTTCTGCGCGTTTCGACCCTCACACGAGGCCGAGCAGAGATGTCGCAACATTCCGGTGGGGAGCTGCAGATGTGAACAGAGGGGCCCTTTGAAGGAGCCTTAACCTCCCCGGTTCCACCGCCTTCCCTCCCCGCACACAAGTCTGCTTCCAGGAAACCAGCTGTTGGGCTGGGGAGAGGGGAGGAGGAGGAGGAGGAGGGGGAGGAGGAGGAGGAGGGGGAGGGGGAGGGGGAGGAGGGGGAGGAGGAGGAGGGGGAGGTCTTCTAAATCAGGGCTAAATCACAGCTCCCTGCTCTGTATTTTTCCGATGGTGGTTTGGCTGGCTGAGCAGCTGGCAGGGAGCACACAGGAGGAATGTGTTGTGGAGCTGGCCCCAGCTCTAAGGGACTGACTGGGAGACATGGATAGGGGGGTGCTGGGCTGTTACGTGGCCCCAGGGGGGCTTATTTAAACCAAAGTCCTGTCTGGACTGTTGCACTCAAATACTGTTATTGTACTGCAGCTGCATGAGACACAAAGCCAGAGAGCAGGAGAGGAGGAGGACAAAAAAGGAGGCCGTGAAAGAGGTCTGGACAATGTCATCCCTCGTTCTCAGGAAACAGCACTAACAATCAGGAAAAATGAGAGAGCCCAGTGGAACTGGGGGGGGGGGGGGGGGGGCATAATTAGGCATCGGGTGGCAAAACCCAGTCAAAATGGAGGAAGGAGTGTCCCCGGGGGTGTTGGGGGTGACGACTCCGAGGATGGAGAACACACAAATGGAACATGAAGCGCGAATAAAGAGGCCGAAGCTAAAATCATGGTTTTGGTTCTGGGGGCACGACTGGGAGCTGAGCCCAGGATGTGAGAGGGGACCGGCCGAGTCCCGGCCCCGCTGTGGAATAACGGAAATCCTGGTCTGATTGTGCAGCCGTGTTTGTGCTCAGAGGAATGTGTGGCCTACACTACCCCCCCCCCCCCCCCCCAACACTCACTGAAGAGGCCACGCATCAAAGACAACAAAGGCCGGAAGCATCCCGAGCACATGGGGGTGATTTACTGGTGTTTTCTGAGTGGTGATGGTGCGGAGAGGAAAAATGGAAGGAAGGAAGGGGTTAAGTCTGCTGCAGAGGGGGGGGGGGGGAGTGGTGGTATGAGGAGACAGGAGGAGCAGGAGTGGGGGCAGGGAGGGGGGGGGGGGGGAGGGGGCGGTAAGCGCTGCATTTAGATGAAATTAAATGGAGGCTAAAGTGCTGAGTCATGGCTTTCAGTGCTTTTATTACCTGCTCCGTCACCCAGGCATTATGGGATGGGCTGCCAGAAGCAGGCGGGGGGGGGGGGGGGGGGGCAGCCCTCATTTACAGTAATCCTCCTGGAGGAAACAGCTCCACAGACAACCACCCCCACACCTCATCTGCTCACTGTGGACAGACCCTGTAGAACAAACACCCTGCAAAAACCGCACACACACACACACACACACACACACACACACACACACACACACACACACACACACACACACACACACCCTTTTTCTTATGCAGTAGTCGCCTTCAGTGGCTACTGAGGAGAGTTGGGAAATCTGGCCTGGCTCTGCACACCCAGATCTTCCAACCCAGCCGGCCGTGCACGTGTGGGTGTGAATAAGATCCTTTGTTGGCTTTCCTGTCCTTCCTGGACTCCATGGCTGCACATCCAGAAAACTGCTCCTTTCCATTTCAGAAACCCAGACCCAGAAGCTCCGACCCAGAAGCTCCGACCCAGAAGCTCCGACCCAGAAGCTTTCAGACCCAGAAGCTTTCAGACCCAGACCTTCTGTTGGGTCTGAAAGCTTCGCTGATGCTCCTGTTTGTTGCCGTCTGGCTTGACCCACTTTGACTCATCGGTCGGAGGATTTATGGCAGCAGAATTCCTCCCTTGAAGGTGCTCGTTTAAAAGGGTGTGGCAGGATGACGAGGAGCCACACTTCACAGATGTTTCTGCTCCATTTAGTCTGTAAATTTGCTGTGTGTGTTTTTAATGCTGAGCTGCTCCGTTTTATACTTTAAACTTACTTTCCACTCCACACCGTTGCTAAGCTAACCTCCATAACGACTGATGCCTATTTAAACTGGACTGGCGACATCTGAGATCTCGTCTTTACGCTACTTTTGTCTGCAGACGTTTGTCTGCTAGCAGGTAGCGTCCGCGAGGCCGCCGCCGCCGACCCGCCGCCGACCCGGTGGGATGAACTGGACTGTGGTTGGGCGTGCGGCTCCAGTTAGTCTCCAAGGGCCGGGGCCATTACAGCACGCGGCCCCCGCTCTGTCCCGGCCTGCGTCTGCGTCGCCCTCGTTACTCTCATTACTCTGTGGGTTATCTAATGCGCTCCCGCTGGCTTACGGTTTTGGCTGCGGATTAGGCTCCTTTTTCCAAGGACATTTTATAAACAACCCCGTGTGCCCCGTTCCCGTGGGCCGGGCTGATGGAGCAGCAGAACATATGACCTCAGAGGCCTTGTGCCCCCCCCCATAATGCAATACATTATTCAAATTGAGTCTCTCTCACCACTGGAAACGAGGGCGATCATTTGAATATCCGCAGGAGCTGCAGCTCGTCTCCAGCCACAGAACTCCCCTGGACCGAGGTTGTAGCCAGAAAAACACTATAATTTATGACACAGTTTGATATTTTAGTGAAGTCATCGATTCCCCTGTGTCAGACCTTGGCAAGGACAGCTCCAGAATTCACAGAATGTAATTCCAAATCTGCCTCCATGAGGGTTTTTTTATACCGCTAATTGGACACTTGGCCGGCGGAGCATGCTCCAGAATGGATTTTCCTTTAAACCAACACAAAAAACACTCTCAGAAATTCAAGCCTGCGCCTCCGCTGAGAAAATGACATCGCAGGCTTCTGTGCAGTCCAGCGAACGGGAACCAAAACTGCTGAACTTCCTGGATGTGACACAGACACTGAGTGATACTGGACGCGTTACTGAGACTGTCCCACTTTCAGCTGCGAACAGGCAGCGTTCCCGTTTCTGGTACAGCGCGTCTTTTCTCCGTCACACCCACCGACTTCATGATGTAAGTGTTGGAGGCACCATAACAACACCAGCACTCATCCCATTCCCAGATTCCTCTGCACACTGGTCACACTGGTTCACACACACCGTCTCCTGCTGCTGGACGCGCTGATTGCGGAGGCCTCGTTAGCGAGCAGCAGTTGCTGTGTGGTTTTTTTTTTTCTCTTTTGTTTGCTTTTTGAAATTGGTCTCGCTCTCCAAACCTCATTCTCGTAGCCTGGAGGCAGTCGGATGGTGAAATTGTGTTCCGTAATTTATTATTTCAAAAGAAGTAGTGTGGCGCAACACAGGCGTAGACAGCAGGAAGCAGGCAGGCAGCCAGGCGAAATGGATGTGTGTGTGTGTGTGTGTGTGTGTGTGTGTGTGTGTGTGTGTGCGCCTCACAATGAGCACCCAAAATACAAAACAACAACTACCCATAAGCCCACTAGCAAGATGAGGCCATTTTTAAGAGGACGGGGCATTTGGGTTAAGACATGGTTGAGGTAAAGTCTGATTTCGGTTATTTTCTTTCTCGAACATGTTGGTAAATGTCTTTAATTTATCCCTTCAGTCCCACTTTGAGGAGTGCGATTCTACTGAACGCTTTAAATATCACTTTAGCCCTTCAGGGAGGATTTGTGCTGTTAGCATCTTGCTAACCCAACAACCTTCTCATTAGGTCAGCACCAGCGTTTGATCGGTGATGACGTCCCTCATTAATAACCCACAATGACATCACCAACCAACCGCGAGATAACAGCAGACTCCGAGTGAAGAGAGGCCAAAAACGCCGCCGTTAACGCGTCGTCACGAAACCAAAACAGCTCGTTCCTTCAGCCCCTCGGAGGTGAGAAACTTTAAAAGCGAATCCTCGCTCTCCCCTCTCATGTCCGTCTCAGAACAGGAAGTGATGTTGTGTTCCGAGTGTGTTCAGAGCCCTGACATGCCTTTTGTGCTGGTGTGTGCGTTTCTGTGTGTTGGAGGCGGGACGACTATTCTGATTAGCACAGAAAATGTGGCCATTCCTGTTAGCGACGCCGCAGAAGCATCCCAGCAGATAACAAAGGCTCTTTGAAGGGCCAGCGACGGGTTAAAGCCTGTTCAGCAGCTCTCTGGGTGTGTCTGTGGGCCGGAGCGATGAGCAGCAACGTGATGCAACCGCGTCTCCTTTCATGACGGAACAGGGCGGAACGGCTCCAAACGCCCGCGGCTGTCTAAATAAATCAGCCAGCAGCAGCAGGGAGAAAAGCTGCCACAATAATGGATTTCTGTATCATTCCGGTCAGAGGGAGGAGAGGCCCGGATCCTGGATCAGCCCCACGTCAGGTCCAGGAGGGAGAGGAGCCGGCGAACAACAGAGCTAATTGATAACCTAGCAAGGAAAGAGGAAGCCCTCTGACGTGATTCACGGCCGCCATCCCACCCCAGTAAGAACACCACCACCCCCCCCACCCTGCAGGTGTGAGTCTCATCTGCCGTCCCAGGGAGTGCTCGTTAGCACTTCCTTTTGGAGAGCCTGGTATTAACCAAGGTGATATTACACACAGTCAGCGTCTCATTTGACTTTGCTTCAAATAAAATGTGCCTTTGGACTGTTGCAGTTAAAAGGTCCAATCCAGGCCCAGTTCCCCTCTAACGAGGTCATTTAGCCACGCCCTCCCAATACCAATCAATCACCCTGGATTTATACAGCGTCCGTTACAATCTAAACTGTCTCTAGGAGCTTTCCAGAACCCCAGAACCCCCAACCAGCAACAGGAAAACCTCCCCTTTAACAGGAAGAAACCTGGAGCAGGACCAGGCTCATGTGTGTGTGTGTGTGGGGGGGGGCAGAGATCAGGGAAATACATTCATGACAAAAAGTCCCTCTAGCGTCTTTGTTCCACTTTAACTAGCGGGTTTAGCTTCTGTGTCCCAGGCTAACCAGTTAGCATCTCTGGGCCATGACTGAGGGTACGTTTAGTCCCACTAAAGTCCGTGTGGACACGGTGGTGCGACGCCACTGTTGCTAGCGGGTGACGGTGCTAACCGCTGGTCCATTTCCAGACGTCTGTTGGCCCTGGGTGTGAGCGTATGAGGGAAAGGTCCCGTGACGGTCCAGGGGGTGTCCCTCAGTTATCTGTAGGCTTTACTTCCCCCTAGAAACCTTACCAGTGGAACCTTGGCAGCGCTAGCATTTAGCAGCGCTAGCATTTAGCAGCGGCTGCACGGGTCACAGGGTTTTCCTAGCGTCTAATCTGTAGCTGAATCCCTGGAGGTGGAGCAGATGATTTTAGGGGTGGACCAGTGGGCTCCGTGGTCTTCTTCAGCTAACTGACAGGACCGAGGCGAGCAGAGCTGCTCTCTGCAGCCTAACCTGAAGGTTGCTTTTGTTTTTCATCGCCTCCTCTCTCCTCGCCGTGACGCATCGCCACAAATTGCTAACTTGTGTGGCTGCAGTGAGGTCATGCGCTCGGTCCCAGAACCACCAGATCATCAAGCTGCCAGCTCGGTTTGAGTGTGCTGCTGTGGCCCAGACACAGCTGGCTGCTCTGGGGGGGGGAATTACAGCGCACGCCGGCTGATTTTCTGTTTCAGTCAAAGCAAAAAATACCCTTTAACTTCAAAGTCATTTTACAGGATGATGAAACTGAAATACCGGAGGAGGACTTCCTGCATCTGAGCACTTATTCACACAGTCACAGTCAAATCGTGCCCTAAAAATAAGGGAAAGCAACGAAATAACCCCCCCACCCCCCCAGCCGCTCGTGACTCATGGGGGATTACTTATCTGATCACTTTGATCTGCTAGCCGGGGCTAAAGCTATTTCCTCCCCCCCCAGTGAGCAGGCTGTTTTTGTCCAGGCAGGAGACACACACACATGTCGGCGTTATCTGCCCGCTGATGCCCGCCGCCGCCGCTCCCGCTGAGCCCACGCAGCTCATGGCTGCAGGAGGCGGAGCCTAATCGCTGCCAGTTTCAGTTGGGACGGCCAAGAACGTTACATGGTTGTTGCACAACGGTGATGAAACCGTCGCTAACCACAAACAGTTTAGCCGCTGATGCAACAGGACCTCCCACACAAGATAAGCGCTGTGACATGAGTGGAAGGTCAAAAAGCTGACACACAGTGGAAATTATGGGCTGTGCTGCCAAGTGATTGTGGAGAAGGTGGTGTGAATGTTAATGACAGGAGGGAAGTGTCCCGGCGGAGATCCGTACCGAGGATGGAACGGGAACGCGGGGCAGATGGTGGAGCAGGGAGCATCCTGCTTTACCCCCAGAAAGACCCCCCCCCCGCACACGCACACACACACACACACACACACACACACACACACAGATCTTTTTTTAATCCAAAGGCAACATGAATCAACATGAGGGTTGTGAATCATGGTGAATGTGACCGAGAGCGTCTGTGCGACGCTTTATTTCACCGCCTTCGTGTCGCACGAGCTTCTCTCTCTGTGGTGAAGTGTTGCGTAACTCAGGATCTGCATCTGTCCTCCACCCCCCCATCCACCCCCCTCCACCCCCCCCCATCGTCCCCTCCATCCACCCCTCCATCCACCCCTCCATCCATCCATCCACCCATCTTGCCGGGGGCCGAGAGCCACCATCAAAGGCAGCTGCGTGGTTTCCATGGAAACAGCCCACTTCAGGGGATGAAGGGAAGAGAAGGCATGTGTCTGGATGCTCCGTGTTGCCATGGAGACTGGGGCGACGGCTTACATAAGTATTCACTGTGAGAGTCTGCCAAACCGAGGCACATTCCACCGTATAATTAATATCGGGAGTGTTTTGCTCGCCGCTGTCAGAAATTACAACGGTGTCGTTTGGAGTGGCAGGAAGTGGTGCTCATTGGTCCCGCCGCCGCCGCCGCCGCCGCCGCCACGGTCAGGCTCGTTTCCCTCACCAATTAAACCAGCTTGTGCACAAAGCAGCTGTCAACTGCCCTCCTCCAAGGTGACACTTGAAATCTTTTCTTTTCCCAGACTTGCTCATCAACGGTCTGGTTCTGTAGAACCTCCGGACCTCCTTTAGAGGAGAACATGAGGCGCGAAGCTGCTCGGACAAGGAGGCAGCGGGATGCAAAGGCCTGAGTGATTGGCCCTGAGACGTTCTGGATCTAATGGATCCCTTCTGAGGGCCACGTGGTTCAACTGCTGAAGGGGGCGAGATGTGCTGCTGGGGAACCACAACATGACAAACGTTGCGGTAACAACAGTGGCCCATCAGCTTGTGACGGGGGGGGGGGGGGATGTCTGCATACGGTATAAAGAGACTTCCTGTTTGGCTGAGCTGGCTGCTGTGTGTGTAAAAACGTGCACGCCAGCCCGGAAATTGGTGCCTTTCTTGAGTTTAGCCGCCACTGTTCATGCTAACCCCCAGAATGTTGGGGTGCGTTCAGCACCGCCACTGCTCATGCTAACCCCCAGAATGTTGGGGTGCGTTCAGCACCGCCACTGTTCATGCTAACCCTCAGAATGTTGGGGTGCGTTCAGCACCGCCACTGTTCATGCTAACCCTCAGAATGTTGGGGTGCGTTCAGCACCGCCACTGTTCATGCTAACCCTCAGAATGTTGGGGTGCGTTCAGCACCGCCACTGTTCATGCTAACCCCCAGAATGTTGGGGTGCGTTCAGCACCGCCACTGTTCATGCTAACCCCCAGAATGTTGGGGTGCGTTCAGCACCGCCACTGTTCATGCTAACCCCCAGAATGTTGGGGTGCGTTCAGCACCGCCACTGTTCATGCTAACCCCCAGAATGTTGGGGTGCGTTCAGCACCGCCACTGTTCATGCTAACCCCCAGAATGTTGGGGTGCGTTCAGCACCGGCGCCAGATGTGGCCGCCGTGCCAGAACGAAGCCTGAGCCTCAGTGTTGTGGAACATCACATGACTATAATAGCCAGGACAGATGGCGGGAGGCGAACGCCGCCTGACTACGGCAACCCGGAGCGTGACAGGGACGCGCTCCGTTAAAGTGAGAAGAATGTGCTGTGACACTCCTCCAGGGCACCTTGTGAGCAGCACGACGGCATCAACATCAACACCCCCCCCCCCCCCCTCCCCACCGAGCAGGCCGGCCCAGACAAGCGCAGCTCACCTCGCCATCGCAGGGACGCCGTCTCTTTTGTTGCCCTGCCAGAAAGACATGTAACCAAGGTGATGTTATTGTTATCATTATGGGCTGTAAATGTCTCCCATGATTCCATCATGCCCCAGATCCTGGCCTGGTCCGACTCCCTAATCCCTCCTGCATCCGCTCCTGTGCTCCGTCGACCCTCTTTCTCCCAAAGTCCCTTTTCATCCCAAACGTGAGCGTCACCACACACCCAGAAATCTGTCGGGAGCTTCCTGGGATAATTAGGCTACCAAAATGACCATCACCAGATAATAAGAGCAGTAATTTCCATGTCTTTGTCCTTCCAGGAGAGTGGCCGGAGACATGCTGCATCATCTCCAGGATCACTGGCCCTGGTCCTGGTCCTGGGGAGACGGGGCTGCAGCGGCCCGGACGCCTGCGCCGTCACTGCAGAACCAGCTTCAGTCTTAATGAACAATTAATGCGTCATTTGATTTGGCTCATTTCAGCAAAGAAGTGAAACAGTGAAAGAAGTTCTTCACTCTGTTGGGCCTTTACGAGCAGAGACGAGCTCCCATACTGCTGGAACCCGGAGGCGGACATCGACGTGGTCGCCGTGACGCCCACACGGGAGAGCTCCGAGGTCAGATGGTGTCGTGTGCATGTGAGCTTGCACGTTTTCAGCTGGGAGAAGCCACAGTTTGGGCGGTGGAGTCGTGGTCTTCTGCTCGGTGACACTCATGAATCCAGGCCAGCAGACGAGGAGCCGTCGTCTCCAAGCTGCCAGGACACTCTGAAGTGTCCCCATATCTGTCCTCTGTCCTCCCATTTATCTCCGTCCACTGTGGAACCGCACGCATGGTCTGATGCGGCGAGATAAAAGGCGACATTATCCGTGACCTCAGCCTTATTTATGACAGACGAGCTCACCGATTGTTCGTGTTTCTGTTTGTACCTGGCAAACATTTGCAAAGCGATAACTGTGAAACTGTAGACGTGTCCAACTATTAGGAGCTAGTTTCCATAAGGTCTAATAATGTCCTCACACCACTGGTGATAAAGCTACATGCATACATATAGATATTTAGGCCTTCAGACTGAGGAGAGAGGCTAACATTAGCCTAAAGAGAGATAATGCTCTGTTTGTCTTTTCTATTCACCACAAATGAATCATTTTTATTGCTACACTGGTGTTTTTTGGTCTAGCGTATGAAGGCTAAAGCTAATTTCTTCCATTAGGTGCTTTCAGATAATTTAACGGTAGCGATAAATTACAGCTTTGATGGCTACTGTTGCAATTCTTATTTACATTTGTCAACACATATCTGTCCAGAATCTAACATCACAGCTACGCTAGCTTCACATCAGATGCTAAAGTTCCCCTCGGTAGCCTTATCTCCACACAGCAGCACACCTGAGTGCTGTTCTGCTGCTCTGAATGATCTACAGCACCCGCTGCCTGTCACAGATAGACGTGCCCCCCCCCCACTAAACCCATCTGAGCCGCCCACATTAGCACAAACACGCCGCAGCTCGGCGGCCTCCTGTGAGGCGGCAGCGAAATCGATGGGAAATCTCAGTTTTCATAATGAAAAATGTTCAGGAAGGTGCAATAATACGGACGCGTTCTCCATCGATCCTGCCAACAATATTATGGGCTGTCTGTTATTGAGAGCCAATCATTTCCATAACGCCCCGTTAGCTGCTGGGGTTGCGTCGCTTTAGCTTTAAGAAGAGACGGCTGAATTCATCAGTGTGTCGGTGCCTGCGGAGGAGCGTGCACGTGGTTTTCTGTTAGCCTTCCAGTTATCAGCAAACACAGAAAACCAGCCTCAGCATAAACAGCCTGTCAGAATGGGGGGGGGGGGGCTTCCTAAAATGGTGCCATGATCACAGCAGGGATAAACCCCCCCCCAGATCGCCTGAAGTTGCCGAGGCCACTCAGCAACTTCCGAGGCCATAAACTTCATACCGACGTCAACCCGGTCAGAGGACACGGGGGGGGGGGGGGGTTGCTCAACCCCAGGCGGGTTTGTTGGTCGGCCACAGTCCAGCGTCGCCACAGTCATGTGATCTGGAGGAGCTGATGGCGGATAATCGCCACGACAACAAACCACCACTGTGGATTTGCTGTCATGGACATGGAGCATCAGACGAACCCCCCAGCGGAAATTTATGATGGTCAGGAGCTCTGGAACACAGACAAGGGAGTCATTGAACTGAGATAACCGCCCCCCCCCCCCTCGCTATAACTGCCGCTGTTACATCACAGCGCGGTGGAGTCAGCTGTCACATGACCGCTCGTCTCTCGGCGCCGCGACGCGTTGGGAGCAGAAACTGAGTCATCGGGCGAACGAAAACAGGGACGTGAAACAAAGACGGACAGCGCACGCTCGCTTCCTGCTTCCTGTTTCAGTGTCTGCCCCCCCCCCGTCACGCCAACACTGGGGGAGAATCAGAACCAGGTCCGAGGGCCTGAGAACCAGACGTGTTTGTCTGAATGAAGCTAACGTGGGGAAAATGGAGGACGTCTCGACTCGTAGCTGATGAATAATTGAGAGCTGCTTCATGAGCCCCCCCCACGCGCTCCGCCCCCCCCACGCGCTCCGCCCCCCCCCACGCGCTCCGCCCCCCCCACGCGCTCCGTCTCCCTCTCCGAGTTAAAATTAGACCCTTCTCCATATGAGACGGCCTCTCTGAAGAGCTCGGAGCGGCGTTCTGCTCACGTTCAGAACAATATGCTTCCACGGAGATGGGATGCAAACACACGCTGAGGACGCCGGGACATCGGTGTCTCAGAGGTCCGAAGGTGAAGGCGGTACCGAAGGTGGCGTGAGCCGGGACATCGGTGTCTCAGAGGTCCGAAGGTGAAGGCGGTACCGAAGGTGGCGTGAGCCGGGACATCGGTGTCTCAGAGGTCCGAAGGTGAAGGCGGTACCGAAGGTGCCGTGAGCCTCCAGAGCTCCTCCAGGATCCCCCGGCTCTTCCTCTGGCCTCTCGGTACCAGCAGCCCGTCTCCATCTGTCACTCCTGTCAGGCCCCAAACGCCACGAGTGCCCAGAAAGTAGGACACCAAGAGCCTCTCGCACACGTGCACACGTGCACACGCACGATTAAAGGGCAAAATCAATGGGACGGCCTCCGAGTCCACGATGGTGATATTGGCTGTTATCTCTAAATGGGGCATTCTGACTCTTCAAAGGCTCCGCTTCAGCGGGCGACTCGGCATCGTTGGGGTGTTAATTAGAGCTGTTTCACCATCTCTGTGAGCTCCACTTCAAAGCGTCCTGCTGAATAATGATGAACGGCTGCGTGCCTCAGGTCCAGCCTGGACCTCCGTCCCACCTCGGCCTCCCACTCTCCTTCGCCACTATCATGCTGACGTTGGACTACTTTGCTCCATTCGTGGCGGCGCTGAGCTTTGCGTGTTTTCGATTCTTTCAGATGGTGATTACGACACAGTTGCCCCCCCCCCCCCCCCCAGTGTGAAACTGTGGAGCCTCGTGATGCAGAATGTCGCAACACGTCCTCCAACGAGCAGGCCCGACCGTGAGGTCATGTGTTCCTACCCAGGAGAAGCGTTAGCAGATCATTAGCTTGCACCAGGACCCGGGGGGCTGTTTGAAGCTGTTTACAACCAGAAACACTGATATCGCCCACGTTATCGCCCCCACCCACCAACCGTCACACGTCTCCACCCTCACATATCAATTTATTTTGGCTTCGTTTAAATTAGCTCGCAACAAGCCCAGATTGTTGCTCTAAATAGAACAACATAGCACTAAGCTGTTATTAGGCCCCGTACAAACGACCTTCAAGGTCACTGAAGGTGGGAGGAGCTCTAATATTTATGACCATTTATGTGCCTTTATGGCTTTAATAAAAAATCACGCTCTGACATATGAGCATATTATCGATGATGCAGGAGGGAACAGAGACAACGACGAATTGTGCCGTCATCTTTGTTTTCACTCATTATTTTCTCTCTTAAACGAGAGAGCAGCTTTGATCAGAGTAGAGGGAGAAACATCTGGAGTGTGAGGCATTAACGCGTCCATCAGCAGCCCAGTGGGGGACGGGGGACCAGTGGGACCAGTGGGGGATGGGGGACCAGTGGGACCAGTGAGGGACGGTGGGACCAGTGGGGGACGGTGGGACCAGTGGGACCAGTGGGGGACGGGGGACCAGTGGGGGACGGGGGACCAGTGGGGGACGGGGGACCAGTGGGAGACAGTGGGACCAGTGAGGGACGGGGGACCAGTGGGAGACAGTGGGACCAGTGGGGGACGGGGGACCAGTGGGGGACGGGGGACCAGTGGGAGACAGTGGGACCAGTGAGGGACGGGGGACCAGTGGGGGACGGGGGACCAGTGGGACCAGTGAGGGACGGGGGACCAGTGGGGGACGGGGGACCAGTGGGGGACGGTGGGACCAGTGGGAGACAGTGGGACCAGTGGGACCAGTGGGGGACGGTGGGACCAGTGGGAGACAGTGGGACCAGTGGGGGACGGTGGGACCAGTGGGACCAGTGGGGGACGGGGGACCAGTGGGGGACGGGGGACCAGTGGGGAACCAGTGGGACCAGTGAGGGACGGTGGGACCAGTGGGGGACGGGGGACCAGTGGGACCAGTGAGGGACGGTGGGACCAGTGGGAGACAGTGGGACCAGTGGGGGACGGTGGGACCAGTGGGGGACGGGGGACCAGTGAGTCCAACTGGAGCTGCCTGTTCGGGATTCGGGACACGAACTGGTGACGTCAGCGCTTCCAAACATTAACTTGTTTAATCCGACCTTGGCCCCCGCTGCGCTTGGATGCCATTCCCGTGCTGACTCACGGCTGAATTCCTCACACACTCACACACACACACACACACACACACACTCCTTCTGTAAACACTCCGGAAAGAATGAGGAAAATCCAAAGTCCCATAAAATATAGACGTTACGCAACGGTCCTGAATCACGGCGAGCTCAGCTGATCACGCGCTCCACGTGCTCCTAATGAGCTCAAAACAGCCTCGAGAGGATCCACAACGCTGCAGCGGCGCGGGTCACCGAGCGTCCGGACGGTGTCGTTTCCATGGAAACAAGAACGTTGCTCAAAGCTGCAGTCGGAAACTTCTGGGAATTCTGCAATCTGTGCACGGCAACGCTGTCAATGAGTAAAGGAGTTACACACACACACACACACACACACACACGCACACACACGCACACACACGCACACACGCGCGCGCTGGCTGCAGAATGGTATTTAAACCAGAATAGAGACAAAAGTGAAGTTTTTAACCCTGTAAACAGGCAGCAAGTGTTGGCTGACAGCTTCCACTGGGCCGAAGTGTAAATATAGTTTAGGACGTGTCGGGAACAGCTGCTGCCCGACATCTTGTCAGTGGACAATGCACACACACACACACACACACACACACACACACACACACACACACACACACACACGTACTGATTTTGCTTCCCATCACAAAATAAATTAATAATAAGAAGAAGAAGAAATTAGTCCTTCAAGGTTCCACTCAGCTGTGCAGCTGCCTGGATGTTGATTGCTTTTATTTAAATGCAGAAATCAGCATCACATGTGTAATAACGTGTAATAACGTGTAATAATGTGTAATAACGTGTAATAATGCCACATTATAGGATAAGCAGCAGCAACTTGCCTCCAAAAGCTCAAATATCTCTTAACAGGTGTTTGTTGAGCAGCTTTCCTGCCTGTGGCTGAATCACGTGCATTCACAGGTCGAAATGTTGAGCAAAAGGTTTGTTTTTCACTCCCCAAACGCGTTGTGATGCTTCCTGTGATAGGAGCAGTTTCATGTCTGTTATCTGAGGCGATAACGATGGTGCACAACAGATCCTGCAGTTTGGTGCAGCTCCAGCCTGCAGAGGCCATGTGGTAAAGGTAAAACAGACATGCTCATCTATATCTATCTATAATCTATATCTATAATCTATATCTATAATCTATACGTTTGGTGGCTGACGGCCTGGAGGACGTGGCTGCAGCACCAGAACAAACCTCAACGCTCTCCACCAGACTTCTGGATCCAGAGGTCAGGGAGAGGATGAACCGTGACACCGACATCAAAATCCCCAGAACAAACAGTGTCTTGTCTTTGATGAAACAATGGAGGGTTGTGTTGCCCCCCCCCCCCCCCCCACCCCCCCACCAGATTGATCCTGTGAAAAATGTGACAACACAGTACACTGATCTTTGTTTCTGTGGCAACAGTCTTTGTGTTGTTCCTCTGTGTTGATGGGGAGCAGCAGCAGCATTAGCATTAGCATTAGCAGCAGCAACAACAACAACAGCAGCAGCAGCATTAGCATTAGCAGCAGCAGAGCAGTAACAGTAGCAGCATTAGCAACAGTAGCATTAGCAGCAGCAGAGCAGTAACAGTAGCAGCAGCAGCTACAATAGCATCATTAGCAGCAGCAACAACAACAACAGCATTAGCAACAGTAGCATTAGCAGCAGCAGCAGAGCAGCAACAACAACAGTAGCATTAGCAGCACCAGCATTAGCAACAGCAGCAGCAGCTGCATTAGCAACAGTAGCAGCAGCATTAGCAGCAGCATTAGCAACAGTAGCATTAGCAGCAGCATTAGCAACAGTAGCATTAGCAGCAGCAGTAGCAACAGTAGCAGCAGCATTAGTAACAGTAGCAGCAGCATTAGCATTAGCAGCAGTTGTACCTGCCAGTGAGGCCTGCTGAGATCACGTGACCTCCTCATTCATAACATCCACATTCATCATCAAACGCGCCTCTTTTATCAACATCAAACGTTTCCACGGGATCATTTTGCTGCTATGAGCCTCCAGATGTTGGACCGGTGCCGCTCAGGTGTTCCTCACCTTCAGATCGCAGCAGCAACATGTTGGTTTTGGGTTCTTGGCTTTACAGCAGCGGTGATTCAGCAGTTTGGACCGACGGTGCCGGTCAGCACCGGGGGGGGGGGCGGGGGGGGTTGTGTGTGTGTGTGGGGGGGGGGGTAATCCACGAGGATCCGTCTTCGTGAGCGCAGGTTGTTGTGCACAGACGGGCCGGGTCTGGTGGCGGTCACCATGGCGACGGTCCCGCATGATCCCAGCAGATAAATCGGGTTTTCTCCAGGTTTGAGTCACGAGGGCGGTGTAATTAAGGAAGGCCGCCATGTTAGCGCGCACGTGACTCCGGCCTACAGGAGCGCGCACGTGTCTGCACAGGTCCGTTTAGGTGGGCAGGGGGGGTGAACGGACTGATGGGGCCGTGCACACGCCCCAACGTGCACACGCCCCAACGTGCACAGCTGCACTTTATCTACCTGGATTCTCGTGTTTTAATGTGTGTTGTGTTTTAAAATATAACAATATATAACAGATAAATGAGACGAATAAATAAAACTATTATTATTAAATATCATAAGGAGCCGCCTGTGTTTCAATATCCAGTAAATCTATTGATAATAACCTCTCTGATCAGATCGTTCAGGGCTACATGATAAATGGGGGAGTTTGTAACCGCGGCTCATGAAGAAGTGTCAAACTTGTGGAATGACAGGCTGGATCACCCCCCCCCCCCAGGCCTATCACCCCCCCCCCCCCCCCCCCCCCCCCCCCCAGGCCGTACCCCCCCCCTCAAAAGGCATCCAGAAATACCAGCAGCCATCAGAGACGCCATCGCTCAGCCTGCTACTGTCAGCAGTTCCACCCCCCCTCAGGATTCCCACAGCACCATGTGGCCATGAGGGTCACGTTGCATTCTGGGAGAAGCTCTCAGCTAAAAATCCCCTCTGGATATGCCCCCCCCCCCCCCCCCCCCACACACACACACACACACCCTGCTTCACCCACCTCACAACAGTCCTACTGAGTTTCTCCACAGGCTCCTTGGCCTCCGGGCTGAGCAGAACCTAAAATAATGGGACATATCAGCACTTTCATCTGCGTCCTCGAGCTGGTTCAGACGCACTATCAGCAGCTGTTTGTCCACTTGCCCACTTCTAAAAATATTGCCCCAGCCCCCCCCCCTTTGGGCACAGGCTGACGGGGCTGGCGGGGGGGTCCTGGCGGGGGGGTCCTGGCGGGGGGGTCCTGGTGGGGGGGTCCTCTAGCTGCCCTTCAGCTTGTTTAGTTCAGGTGAAGATATTTAGCTGTGTTTTATCTGTTGCTGCTCCAATGATTCATGATTTAGCTTCACACACACTGAACCTGCATCAGAGGCTCAAGGTCACGTCACCCTGGAACACACTCCTGCAACAGTGCACGTACGTGCGCTCCCTTCCCAACGCTGGCGGCGGCGCGCGGCCCCGCGGCCGGAGAGCCGGGCGAGGACGGAGCCGGGCGAGGACGGAGTCCGTTGGACGCGTCGATTCTCTCTGCAGTCAATTAACGGTCGAATTAGGGGCAGGAATCAACTCTGAGGAGAAACTTCCTGCTGTGACCTTTGCAACAGCAGCGGAACCTCTCATCGGATCCGCTCAGTAAAAAGAACAAAGAGCCGAGTCCGAACCCGTCTCCTTCCAGGCGGCGTTCCCAACGTTCCTAATCTGATCAGTTTTATCTCTGTGCTGTTTGGAGGCATCAGCCGCCACCATCTCGTTGTGGAGCTGGTGTTTCGCTGCCGCTCAGCTGGTCTGCTCACATTTTTCCGGGCTCGGACCTTTTATCCTGGAAGGTTCTGGTTCTGGACGCGTCGCATCAGTGCAAAGGAACATTTTGCTGCCTGAGTCTCAGCGATTTGAAGGAGATGACAGAGGCTCCTGTGGGCCGTGTTGCCTGGCGTGCTCTCTCTGTTTCCCTGGCAACGGACATATTGACATGCTGCAGTGCTGCTGCTGGAAGCTGGCAGGCAGCCAGGAAGCCCCCCACACACACACACACACACGCACACACACTCATCTCCACCCAACACACACACACACACACACACACACACACACTCGTCTCCACCCGCCTGCACAGAATCTCACATTCTATCTTTTGCCAGCAGCTCCCAGCTTTTCTGTGCTCGACATCTTGGTGCTTCTGAACTGTAGTTTGGTGTGTGTGTGTGTGTGTGTGTGTGCGTGTGTGCGTGTGTGTGTGTGTGTGTGTGTGTGTGTGTGTGTTCAGAGGTAAAGAAAGGAAACACAACAGGTAGTCATGGTGAGTAAGACAGAGAAAAACATGGAGGAGGGAGGGGCAGGTCCTGTGTCATGTAGTGCCTACGTGCTAAGATGGATTGAAGGGAAGGCGAGTGCTGTGTTATGTTACAGGCACATAGTGTGTGTGTGTGTGTGGGGGGGGGGGGGGGGGGGCGCTCCACATCTACAGATGTATAAACCCAGGAGGAGAATGCACGCCATGCACCAAATGCATCAGCAGGAAAATGTCAGGTGTCAGCGGTGAGCCACGCGGTCGCTGCTATTCATACGATCCTCAGTGAGCCTGGATGTACACATAAGGCCTGGTGGGGCCTGCGGGGGGGGGGGGGGGGGGGGGGGGTAGATGAGCAAGTGACTCATCTCTTTATCAGAGGAGACTCCGTGGCTCTATGTGTTCAGACAGGTTGGGTAGGGAAATGTCAACAACCGCGTGGATGGATAAGAGCTAGCATTATCTCATCTGCAGGCTAACACACATTGCTGCTAAAGCTGTACTTCTGCCCCGGGCAAGTGTGGACTGGTCATGTTGGATAAATAGCAACACATACCAGCTTTTCAACTGCTTTTGCTGCCTGTGAGGGCACGAATGACGCATGCAGTGGGGGAGGGAAACAGGGCTGAGAGCAGTTCTGTTGTATTCTGGCGCTGCACTGCCGTACATTAAGATGGAAGATCTGCAGAGTCTGGTTAGCTATTTAGTTCGCTATTGTTAGCTATTTAGCGGTGAGAAGTTAGGTGGCTTAAAAACGCTCAGATGGACACAATCTGGTGAGAAGTGGCAGAAATCCTGGAGTCAGTGCAGCATATTCAGTCAGGAATGGACCACGTTCTGGTCTAAATGGGATACTCAAAGATGAACTAAATGGGCAGACTTCTACCCACCTCTTGAGGGCAACGGGGTCTCGTTGGCTTCTATTTTTGGCGCCTGTCACATGGTCTCCCTCTATAAACAGGCTACGTTTCCTACTCTTCAATTAGTGACTGGCTGGTGAACAAGTAACCCCATCAAAACACATCAGTTGGCCTTTAGTAACGTGGCCTTTTTCCGAGAGCCCTCCTGGTCTGTGTCAACCGTGTCCTGGTTCAGACAAAGCTTTCTAACCCTGGGATTTGATTTCCACATTGTGCCCCACTGTCCCCCCCCCCATTGTTGATTTTTCCACTGTGTGCAAGGCCGGGGCATTTGTACCAGTCTGCTGGGCCCACGTCAAAAGAAAAAAGCCGCCGCTGACGGCCGGGCCGTGCTTGTTATTCGTGTCATGCCTGGCGCTTTAGTGGGGCAGGGTGCAGAATTTTCCAGAAGCAGCTGTGCGCTAGTGGAGCTGACGGCGCGCCAGCCCAAAAGGGCTCCTATCTCTGCTCGCTCCCTCCGCTCAGGAAAAAGAAAAGCGCCACCTGCCCCTCCCTTCCCCACCGTCGGCATATTTGGCCTGCCGCCCGGACTTACTCAAACTCACACTCCACCAGAAATATCCGCTCCCCCTCCCTCTCCTCCACACATCCCAGCGGCTCGACAGAGAAGCTTCCAGCACTTCCAGAGACGTCGGATCGTTTTTCACCTCCTGCACATTCCAACCAGAGGAGACGAGGGAGGGGAGGCGCTGCCATTTTGGCTCTGTGATTATATCATGACCGAGCAGCGCACGTGTGCGCGCACTAGCACGGCGGCCCGTTAGTGTCCTTCCTGTCGTGATGCCCAGAAGCGTGTTTTGTTGGACCTCACCAGCACTTTCAGGCTTCCTCTATACATCTTTTCCCAAAATCTCCGGATTTGAACGCCCCCTTGACTCCAGAGGTCCTTCCTTTATCTACTGTACGCCAGCCTCCCACACAACTCACACCTGTTGTGACATGCTTTGCACATGTTATCAGATACCCTGCTGGCCGTCTAAATAAACCTGTCCGAGCGACACGCTTGCGTAACACCCTTCTCCAGGCCCCAATAATAGCTCACACCTGTCAAACACAGGCTTTGCTTGTTCTCCCCGCTGACCCGACCTCCTCCCGCTCCGAATCTCCGAAATGTTCCGCCGCCTGCGACACGGCGTAAACACCTCTCCAGAAAAGGCTTTCTGATGCACGAGGTGGAGGTAAGAGAGGGAGAGCGACGAGGCCGCGGCAACAAAGGCGCTGAAAGCTTCTTTCTGCCTCTGCAGAGATTGTTGAGCCACAATCAGGCCTTGATTGGCAACATTAGCAGAGAGGAAAATGGCTCCCACTCGGTTATGTAACATACAAAGAAACTACAGTGAGGCTGTGTGTGTGCGTGTGTGTGTGTGTGTGTGTGTGTGTGTGCATTGTTCATATCCCCTCACATCCCCAGATCAACCCAAAGCGACAGTCGTTCTCCTCCTGTACGAACGGGAGCGGATGTGTCCGGATCTGAGGACTCTTTATTTATTCAGCATTTAAAAATCTACATTTCTGCCCAACTGTCCCGTCAGGCCACGAAAATAATGTTGCAGAAACAGAAACTTGTCTCGTATTTATACTAAAACATACGGTTGGTTTTCATTGGTCAGTCTCTTCTCAACAGTTTAGATCACGATAGCTAAAATTATGATGTGTTGTTTTTTCTATTAAACCTTAAAAGTGTTATTTCTACTATTATATTTATGTATTTCATAATAGCCGCTCTCATCTGTTGCCCCAGTAACAGCTGCGCTGCTGTGCTGTAGCTAATGGCTACGCTAGCTGTAGCTAATGGCTACGCTAAAAGCGCTGCAGCTCTGGTCAAAGTTTAACTGTGTGGTCGTCGATGAAGGTGGAGGATTTCACCACGTGCACGTGGTGTCACGGGCCCGTTTATGGCGGAGGAACCAGGGAGGAACGTTCTGGAACTGGAAATACGCAACGCTTCGCTGCAGATCCGCTGACACGCCCGATGAAGTGAGCCAGCCCTCCGCCCCCATCGGCCCCTCGTGGAGGGAGACAATCGGCCAGACTGTTTCACAACCTCCTGTTCGCTGGCTTTCCTTCGTCTTAGTAACCAGGATATGCTTGGCCCTTTTTTCTGGAAAAGAGTTTTTTAAACTTAGCCCCGCCCCCCCCAATCATAAACGCTGTTTGGCGTGAACGCCCCAGCACAGATGGCCTTCTGGAGTCATCACATCCTTTGAAACCAGGCTCTCCGCTGGCTAAACACGCACCTCCAGGCTGAGGAGTCACCTGCTACACTCCCCCCCCCCCCCAGCACATGTGCCACCACCTCCGCCGGCCCAGACACAGCAGCAAACCCAGAGACGAGGACCGTCACTCTGTCCTGAGCCTCCTGAGGGTCCATTTCAAGCTAAGCGCTGCTAGCGCTGCTTTTAGCGCCGCTCACAGCGACTGCTAACACCAACTTTAGCTACAAGCCACTTCCTCCCGTCACTGGCGAGGGTCTCGGACACGTGCGTCCGGCCAGAGAAACGGTGACCGCGCTGACACCAAAGCACAATTAGTCCTGTTATGGCTTCTCTAACGGACTCCATTTAGAGGCGGGCGGTGAATATTCTCGATGACGGAGATAACGGCGGCCTCGCTCGCCTTCCATTCCGTCCTTGGCTCACAGCAGCAGCAGCCATCTTATCAGCTGATCCGGCAGCAGCCAGGAGTCGTTGCTCAGCAGAAAGGAAAAAGGAAAAGATGGAAATGTGCTGGGAGGAGGAAGGAGAAGCTCAGACGCTCTTGGATCAGTGCTGTCCTCATCTCACACGCTGCCTCCTTCCCTTCTTCATTTTTCACCCTCCCTCCTTTCATCTTTCTTTGTCCTGCACCCCCTCTTCTTCCTCTGCGTTCTGCTCATCTCCCCCCCTCCCTCCCTGCTCCACTTATAAGATTTGGCAGCACTCCAAGATCTGAGAAAAACATTGGAGGCCTGGATTTGATGTCTGGAAAGGGAGGGGGGAGGAGGGGGGGGTGGAGAGGGGGGAGGAAGGGAGAGGGGGGAGGGAGGGATGGAGATGGAGGCAGAAAGAGAGGGGGGGGAGGGGGAGGAAGGGAGAGGGGGAGGTAGAGAGAGAGGGGGGAGAGAAGGATGGAGATGGAGAGAGAGGGGGAGAGAGGGAGGGAGAAGGGGGAGGGAGGGAGGGATGGAGATGGAGAGAGGGAGGGAGGCAGAAAGAGAGGAGGGGGGAGGCCTAATTTCCATTTCACAGAATTGATTCACAGCAGAGCAGAAAGGAGGAATATCGGAATATCAGGAGAGTTTAAATGCCACTCAGAGAAAATGGGAAGGATGGGGGGGTTAGGGTTGGGGGGGGGGGGGGTTCCTCCTCCTCCGTCGTTCCAAACTCGCTGAACTCGGAGGGAAAAACAAGCCGATCCGCTCCCGTCTGAGGACGGCGCTCTGGCACTCGCCACTGTAATCATCGCAGCCTCCCCGGTAAACAGGCAGATGTGGCCCCCCCAGCCCAGAAGGGAAACTTTACACATCCTGCGGATTCAACCATGCTCCTCCTAATTGCCGGGTGCAGCTCCAGCTTCTGCCCCGGCGGTGAGAAGAAAGGCCGTCATTACTGCCCCCACAGGAGCAGCTCGGCTCCAAAAGGAAACTTTGATTGATGAAAGGGGGGGGGGGGGGGGGGCAAAACCGGAGCGGCGGCAGATGCGAGCGTGTCCTCGATACAACATTTGCAGTGACCTTGTTTTGCCTGACAGGTCTAAAATTAACCGAGCGGATCAGTTAAACTGGGGGCAGAAATGTGGAGCAGATTCTCCTTTTGGCTTTCATGGGATTAGAGGGCGCGCTTTGATTTATGGAGCTAAACGTTAGCCAGCAGCTACACCCAGCCTCCCGCCTCGACATATAGACCCGATTCAGCCGCGCCTCGTCCGTCGCGTGCTACGCTGAAGGCGCCATTTTACCGGATCTTTCCATTTCAACGGGAAGCTGCTCGACTCTTTTCTAATCTCATCAAAGCTCGAGCAGGAAGCGTCAAACACGCTTATCTGATGGCAGCTAGCGTGAGACGCACGGCGCTCCAGACCACAAACATGGACCCTGACCGAGCACGGCAGGGTCGGCGTGAGGGTGCAGCCCGGCTACAGGCGGGTTAAACATTAGCAGAGCGGCGTGGGGGGGTCACGGCGGCCTCACCTGCCTCACGCTGACCTCACTTAGCTCGATTAACAGGAGTGTGGCACTAAATCAATCAAATGGCCGACGGAGGTTATTATGACCATCGATTGGCCGGGTCCTGCAACCCCTGCTAATGTTTGACCATATTTCACGTCCAGGCCTCTCCACTCTTCCGGGGCCGTGCTGAACCTCGTGGTTGGGGTTAAACATGAGGACTCTGGGGCGGTTGCCAAGGGCGACCCATTAACCACAGAGGGCTCTGCAGGATCTGCTGAAACGGAGATTTCACAGCAGTAAACAAAACACTCATTAAAAAATAAAACCGCTCTTTATGGCGCTGCCATCCCTTCGCGCTCTCCTTGTTTACCTCCAACCCCCCCCCCCCCACACACACACACGTGAATCGAGCGGCTGCGCTGTGCTCGCTGGTAGCCGAGCAACAGAGGAGCCCTGTTAGGACGGAGCCCTTCCAGGGCCGCGTTATCGCTGCGCTAGATAGCGCCTGGCTATTTCAGTCAGCGCTGAACAAACAGGTATTAGCTCTGCTCGGGTAAATCATGTCAGCGGGGGGGGGGCCTTCGTGTCCCGTCGCCTCGGCTTTCATGTTTGTGGTCATTTCCAGTGACATAGTTAAGAGCAAAACCCGGAATATGGAGCATCCGAGGGCCGAGATCAACGGTTGAGCGCCGGCCTTCGTCAGTGGGCCGTGTAAAGTCCGGCTGATAAGATAGATTTCCAAGCAGCCGAGGACAGTAAACAACAGTGCTCTCCTGGATGCGTATCTCAGTCGGTCAGAAGTTACTTGCCCCTAAATGGTACCGTACAAAGCCTCCTTTTGAGTGTCATCAACTGGAGGGGGGCGATTATTAACCTTCCTGTGATTATAGCAGCACATCTGAGACACGTCGGCACGTTGACGCGTCCTCGTGCACGTCCTCATGCACGTGGGGCCGCGGCAGCAGGAAGGGGGCAAACAGCTCGACCAGACCCGAGCAGGAAGCAGACGGCGCCCAAAAGGGAGCAAAAACGAACCAGGGAACAAGCCCGCCGTGCCGCCATGATGCTGCTCCGCTGGTCCTGAACCTGCGGCCGCCCGTGTGCTGCTGCGCTCGCCTCCAGTTCATCCAGCAGCGCACAAAGAGCCCAGAAGGTCCAGTTGACCTTCATGGACTGGCGTGACCCGGCTGAGGGTTTCTGCTGGGCCCCGAGCGGATGGTTTTAGGTTAAGAGCGACGTGGCGCACGAAGGGGCAAATGTCGTGCACGAGGGATGTTTTTCAGCGCCGCTACTTTCACTCTACCATCGCGCTGACGATCTCACGCTTTCTCGTGTTTCTGACTCAGCAGAACGCAGCAGCCCCAGCATGACTCGGCATCTGCTGCTGTGCGTCGCCGCCACAGAGGGAGCAGAGAACCGGAGCGGCTCTGGGCTGATGTGTCGTTATGCTGCTAACGGCAGACGTGAGGGTGCCCTGCAGCACGGAGCGGCGGCCCGACGCGGCGTAAATCAAGACTCCCGAGCCGTCACAACAAGCCTGCGCGTCACAGCGCCGAGCGGCGACCTCCTCACGCGGCCACCGTCTGGAGTAACATAATCACTCAAATGAAGCAAGCTCAGACAGACAGTTCATACAAGATCAGAAATTGTATTTGGCAATTTTTTTTAAACAAGTGCATACAAGTACAGCTAAAAGCATTTCAGTTATGCCAAGTGCTCGTAGAGTAGCATTAGTCACATTCTACGTTAAACAGGAACTGCCACCAGACCTAGAAGTACATCAAGAATTCTGTTAAACATCAACAAAGAGGAACGTAGTCCATTATAATGAGTACATACCTTTATCTTCAAAAATATAGAAACACAATGTATTCAAAAATCAAAAATTATACAACCATGTTTACGAAGTATACTCTTCCCTTGGTTCCAATATGTACAAGTCTGTTAGTTTTGCTTGAATGGTATGTATGTGATATTTATATATTTATACTCATATTTTTGCTTCCCCTCCCCAAAAACTGTTCAGACAAAATCAAGGGTCCCTCTCCTTTTTTACTTTGACGTCCCCGGCGAGGATGGTGGCGATTTCTCCTTGCATGAAAGCCCAGGGTACGTTGGAGCCGACCAGGGGACATTTCTCTCCGCTGGGACAGTACACTTCGCCCGTGGCGCCCTGCTGCTTTATGCTTTCCCTCGAACACGGGAAGCAGAACTTGTGTGAGGGCACCGAGGGGCACTGAACAAAGTGTGTGTCCTCCAAACGCTCGTGGCACAGCGTGCAGCACAGAGGTATGCTGCCGGGTACAGAGGAGTCCGGAATGCTTTGGGGGTGCACTTGGTCCATGCCAGGCACGTGGGGGGTGCCGGCACCAGATGCATCCCTCTGCGCCAGCCTCCTTTGACTCATGGAGGACGGGGACAGGGGGCTGCTGCTGGTCCTCCGGGTGGTCGAGTGGACCTGGTTGGCATCCTTAGGGGAGCTGTTGCCGCCTGCATTGTCTGCCGCCATGATGAGGGCCGCCATGGGGGACTGACCGTTCTGGGCCACCTCCGGTGGGGTGGTGCGGGAGTGGGGGGATATCGTGGAGGGGGCAGAGGCGAAGCTCGGTGGGGGAACTGGAGGCATTTTCAGTCCGTCGGTGGGTGGTGGCAGCCACTGCTGCCCCTCTCCGTTAAGCTTGGCCGCTGTTCCCTCTCCCTCTGGTTCGGGCGATGCTTTTCTCTTCATGTTCCGGGGGTGTTTTCCTCTGTCTGGAGGGGGGAAAGGGTTAAACAAAACAGTTGAGTTGCATTGCTCATACGCTGTTCTTTCGGTGGGGGGGGGGGGGGTTGGGTTTTTTTTTTTGCTAGACCACGCTGCACCGCAGGAAACAAGACGCACAGAAAATTTTACAAAAAATAAATAAAAAACAGGACCCGTGAAGGTGTCTGGAGTCGTTACGCCTACACGTCTGTTGCTCACAAATGACACTTTCTGGCACATGTGATGTTAAAACAGCGTAAAAAGGGAAAATGCGACAAAGCCGCCCGCCCGCCCCCCGGTAAACGGCCGCGCTACGTACCTGATTTGGAGCCGGAGGCGCTGCCGTCGTACCCCGCGACCCTTTGTTGCATGGCCGCATGGTCCTTCTTGAACCTGTTGTCGAACGTGTGCAGAGCCATCAGGTCCCTCACGGTCTTGCCTTTGCTCGTCCAGTCCGCATCCGCCCTGTTTTTGTGGCCGTCGGAGATCTCCGGCGTCAGGCTGTCCGGCCGGTGCTTGTCCTTTACCTCTCGGTCGTGCTCGGAGCTGGACACCGACGGGGGTCTCTTCCCCAGGTCAGCGGGACTACCGCCGGCCAGTGCGGGGGGAAGTCCCATCTGACCCGGTCTGCCGTTGACGGCGTGGACCGGAGGCATGTTCCCGTTAACCAAAGGCACTAGATTGGGAGGGACCGTGCTATTCCTGCGCGGGTTGGGGCTCTGGCGGTTCAGCTCCGGGGGCTCGTCGGGCTTAGGAAATCCATTGGGGACGGGAATGCCGTTCGCCTGCCGACCAGACTGATATTCGGGACCCAGCCTGGGCGGGCGGTCCGAGGAGAGCGGGTAGCGATCCAGCGGCTGCGGCGGCCGGCAGCCAGGATCTCCCGCAGCCGCATGGTTGATCGCCTGGATGTCTTTCCCGGAGAGCTGCGACTTCCCCTGCCCCGGAGACCTGCCCTCCTGGAAGCCGTGAGCCCGCTTGAGCTGCCGCGCCGTCTCGATGACAAACTCGATGCGGTCGGCTCCTTCGTAGTTGACACATCCCCTGCAGACGGGCTCGGTAAAATCCCAGATCATGGCCCACGGCATGCGGGGCAGGTCGCACAAATAGCACGACTGCCTCCTGGAAGAAGCAGCGACGGCCGCGGACGACATGGCGCTCGTCGTCGACCCCCCGAAAAGAAACCCAAAATGCGTGTCGTGCTCCGGCTTCTTTCCTCCCCCGCTGGCGCTCCGTTTGGAAGGCAACAAAGAGCAAGTTCCCGGTGAAAAGGCGTGAGAAGCGGCTTCCTCCGAGTGCTGCGGCGGCTGAAGTTTTAGCGGCGCCGGTTCATGTCGCTGTGCACGTTGGTAGCGCGCGCTGCTCTATCTAGCTCGCGCTCACTCTCTACTACTGGCTCAATGTGGAGCAGTGACGTCACCGCGGAGCTCTCGACGCCTGCTTCCACTTGAGTTTCTCCTGACTTGATTTCTTCGACAGACCCCCCCACCCCGAGCCTCCGTCTGTCCCCGGCGAAGATCCGTTTCTCTGCTTTTGGCCGCGCGAGCCTCCGGACGCCGCGCGGCTGATTTTTGTGGCTTCGCGAGCAACAAACGCAACAATAACAGATCGGCTCGGGTCCGCACGCACGCACGCACGCACGCAGATTTCTATTTATTTTTCTAATGTGGCATAAGAATGTAGGTCGTGCGTGATGGCGCGTGATGGCCGTCGGGTTCGTCCTGGGGGGGGGGGGGGGGGGGGCTCCGGCTGCAGCCTGTTTTTCTCAATGCGCAGCGCCGCGACTGTGGCCGCGCAGTGAATGAGCACGGGGAAAAGCACCATTCCCCCAGTGCGTGCACATCTTGTGCACATCTAACGAACATGAATCGGGGGGGGGGGGCTTTAGTGCCGCAGAATTTCAGCATAGTTTCTCTCTGTGTCATTAAAGGCAGAGAAAGGCGCCTCCATTAGCTGGTGAGCAGGAAGCGCTGTCATGAGGTGGGGATTTCCAGTGCGCGTGTGTCGACGTGAATGGATGGACGGGGGGGGGGGGGGGGGGGTTACAGCATGAATGCAGCTCTGCCCACATTTTATTCGAACACACAGACAAGTCATCCACATCTGCCACCAATAAATGGAATTCTCCTGGCATGAATCAACCCCCCCCCCCCCCCCCCCCCTCCATTTTTTTTGGCTTAATAATCAAAAATAAAGGAAGCAATCTGTGGTGAAGCAAGATGCGTGACCGTGTTTTCACGATGAATTGACGTGGAAAAAAAAGAGAAACTGAAAAGAAAGAGGTCATAGAGTGAAATCCCAGCCAAAATCCCCTGAAGTCAACATGTAGGTTTGAGCGGGGGGAGTGTCCCAGTAGTTCGGATTCCTCCCTCCTGCCTGGGCTCATTCCAACTAATTGCAGCTTAGCCTCGGGCTTTGGGTGAGGCAATGTGTCTGTAACCTACAGACACAAAGCAGGATATGTTTGTGCAAGTCCATGTGACGTTGGAAAGAGGAAGTAAGATGTTTAGTCACGTACCCTCATCCGCCACGCCCAGCAGAAGGGCAGCCGCCTCCCGCCCACAGCCGCCATCACGCAGTGTGGCAGGATCCTGCCTTTAAAGACTCCCATAAACCAAACTGGGACTTGGGCTGTTGCCAACAGTCGCAGAACTGCAGCGTTTTACAAAACGGCTCCTGCAAAGTACCGTGCATGCCCCCCCCACTGAGGGATTTAGGGCTGCGCTCCGTCTCCATGCCCAGCTCCCACTGTATTCGTCAGGGAGGACAACAGGAGGAAATCTTTAGCGAGGAAATAACTGCTGCGAGTCGCAGAAATAAACAGATTCCTTTCCTGAGATTGATGGGAAGCAGCTTCCAACGCTTTGATCCTCTGGTTTCCACAGGCTGCGTTTGGAGCTACGCGCTGTTACGCAAGACTGACATGCCGAGACTCAATTAAGTCCCAAATGACCTGAATCTATAATAGGAGGAGCCGCTGGTTTAAAAGCAACTCCGAGGATAAAAGAAAGGCTGAATTGTGCAGAGCTGCGGCGACAGGGCTCTGAGAGGCGGCCGGACGGGCGCAGACGGGCGCAGACGGCTCCAGGTGGCTGCGGAGCCGTGTACAGTAAAGGCAGCACCGTGTGACCGCTGGTGGCCCAACTCAGCCCAGAACCAAACCAGGCGGCTTCGCTGCTCCAGCAGGCGGAGAACTTTGTTTTCTTCTGTGAAAACGGAGAAGCAGCTAAATAAAGAGTGAAAGGTTTAGGTGTCGGTCAGGGGAATACCCAGCATGTGACGGGGTGACGTGATTTGTTCCCCTCTATCACTTCCTGGGCTGGTTAAACTTTTATACCAGCCATCATTTATTCATGGGAGTGAATTATTCCAAATTCTCTCAGAAGTTTGGTGCCTGAGCAGCGGCAGGGTTTGTTCCTCTCCCTCTCAGGCTGTTTTGTATCCTCTCCTGGAACAGCCTTCATGTTATATAACCTCTAAAGTGGAGTTTAGCTGTGCTGTAGCATCACCACCGCCATTAGCGAGCCCGTCTCTGCGTGCGCGCAGACAAAGGACAACCTGAAGACCTTCCCTCGTGCTCTGTGACCTCATCCTGACAGAAATACACGGGGACACAGGTTAAGCTGGATTTAGTGCATGTGCGTGCACGCTGTGCTGCCAGCACTCTCGTTCTGTCCTTTTCCTGCACCTCCGTCACTGCCCTCCACCCGCCCGCAGCCTCGCCGCCTTTCAATGAGACGTGAGACGCAGTTGTCATGGCCGAACGTGCAGCTGATGCACAGCAGCAATCAGGAAGCGTGCACGTCGCTGCGGCCATGTCAGGACAGGGAAAGACCCGACACGCAGAGCCCCCCCTCGCTAGCAGGGAGAAGCACCGCAGCACCAGTACAACCATATATATCCTGTTTTCGCTGCTATTTTTAGCCACAGATTTGGGCGGCGAGGATTAGAGCTCAGATACAGTTTGGGAAGCTCTGGAGATAATGTCAGCGCATCCATCTGTCAGGTCAGCTGCTTCCTGTCCCCCCCCCTGTTCAGTAAGGAAGAGCGTGTTTTGGAACACGTTACGTCGTGAATGACGTTTCCAGGCAGGGAAAGATCACCTGACGACTACAAAACGCTGCTTTCACCAACCCTTTGTTGACGTTGGTATAAAATGGAGGAATTCAAATAAAATGGAGGGTTCACGGTAAAAAGGAAAAATGCGCTGGGCGTCTGGAATCCGGGGGCTGGAAGCTGCAGAGGTGATGTCATTGGACCGAAGCGAGAGGAGAGTGAAAAACAAGTCTCTCTCTTTATTCTGATCCTCTTTGCAGTTCCACTGGAAGCTGTGGGAGGGAGGGAGGGAGGGAGGGAATGGTGGAGTAGGAGGAGGTGCTGGTGGTGCTGGGGGGGGGGGGGGTGCGTGCTGGCACATGGCCAAGGCAAGGGCTGCTGGGAAATGGCAAAGGATGCCAAGCAGGCCCCACCGCCAACATTAGAAGCTCACATCTTTGTTCTCAGAAACCTGGTGTGCTGCCAAAGGCCTCATTTCGGCTCCATGGCATGATTACACTGGATGTAGGCCAACTACTGAGAGCTCACTCGCCCTCCCTCTTTCCATCACTCTCTCTTTATCCTGCCCCCCTCCCTTTCTTTCCACTGCTTTCAAAAGCTTTCTGCCAAACATGCTGCAGTTGCCATGGCTGCAGAGAACGGAACATAAAAAAGTGAGTAATGAGTCAGGCTTGGACCCAGATGTGCCACATGTGTAACCATTTAGGAAGGAGAAAAAACCCAAGATGGTAACATATCCCCTTAATCTGTCAGGAGACAGACGACTTGGAGAAGGCCGCGGGGGCGGGAAGTGCAGGAAATAATCCCCGCAGAAAACAAAAATGTAAATGAACGCTGTTCTCACATCCATTTTAAAGCGGGGGGGGGGGGGGGGGGGGGGGGGGGGGGAGGAGGAGGTTGCTCTGCCGAGCTAATTTTGGCCAGCAGCAACACAAAGACCTGAGTTTTGCTTCTGTATTGTCGGGCCTGCACGCATTGTGATCTGACGGCATCATTTCCTGTCCAGCGGAAACCCCCCGCGCACTGATGTAAACAGTTCCCCCGGCCGCGGGAGCAACATCAGCACAATCGACATCAGCTGCACATCTGCAGCTTCTCACTTGTTGCCCTTAAAAGGCCGCCTGGAGCCTGACTCATGTTGTTGTGCGTAACATCGTGCACGAGCTGTGCGGCCATCCCGGTGTCACCACCCGCTGTGATACAATGTTCCAAATGTAAGTCAGCTGCAGCTACGCGCACACACGCACGCACATGCTAGTTTCTGAACAGCTGGTTTGTTTGGGGGGCAGAGGGACGTGACACATCCAGCCTCAGTGAAATGGTGCACGTGTGTGTGTGAATATGCAGGAAGGGCAGACTCTTTATTTATGGCCGAACCCTTTACAAAGGCTGCATTTTCTCTGTTATATAACCGTCCACTCGCAGCCAGGAGAAACATCCCCGGTGCAGCCTTGTTCTATTACTGCAGCAGCTCTCCATTTTACAGGCCGCCTTTCTCCAACGTGCACTCTGACATCAGCAGCGTGCCCGTTGACGCCGCGTTGGCGTGAGTCACATCAGGCGTTAGCGTCTGCTCGCTGCATAAACTATTGTGAGCGATGCAGAACATCAGCTGGCATGCATATTTATAAAGCCTTTATTTACTTTGCTGCTGCCGGTGGAGTGCGATCAAAGTTACTCCTCTAGTCGCATTTGCCTGGAAAGCAAAAACAGACCCAGAGAAATTAATGGGATGTATAGAATGCTAAACAGCGTGAGTGGAGAGGGGGAGAGAGCCAAGAATAGCTAATACCCCTTTTGGAAAGTGTTTGGTAAAATTGTTCAGAGGCCATCAAAGGCCCGTTCCCATCAGGAAGAGCCGGAGCAACATTTGCACATGTTGTGGTTACATTTGGAAAGTCGGATTTCTTTTCCAACAATTAAGTGCTGGAGCTCAGGGAAACAGCCCTTTTTTGGCTGTGGTCATAAATCAGCAGAGCGTCTGCAGAACGCTGGCCGCTCTCTGAATGTCTGGGGGGGTGGGGGGCCCCATCATACGTGTGAGCCTCCCCACCAGAGACGTCCTTCCTCCACTTCCCATAAAAGTGCAGGCAGTCACAGTCACATTCATTATCCACCTGTGGTTTGCAGGCTTTGTGCCCAATCGCTCTTCACATTGGCCCAGAGGGAAAAATGGGAGGGAGATGGATCCCGAAGCCTCCTCCACCCCCGCGTCTGCATTATAAAGTCCTTTTAAAACTGCAGTCTGGGCATCTAGCTGCCCTCAGCCACGTCAAAGCCGCAGAAAATAGCCTGTGCAAGGAGCTGAAATAGAAACCTGGGGTGGGGCCACACATAGGGCCTGGAAAAGAGAAGTAGGCTTGGTCTAATATATGGCCAGAAACCTAGCTTAGCATTAGCCACACTACAGTCAGATGAACTCTGCCGTTCATCGGTGGGACCTTTAGCTACACATCGTCTGCATTGTCCTTAAATAATATGTACACTGAAATGAAAGTGATGACAGCCTTTATTTGGAAACTCCAGGTCACATTACCTCAACGTGCAGCTATGACAAACTCGTTCTGCAACCGAGGCAGTGATGAGTTACACAGTCAGTATTTTCTACAGTGGCTGGTTTACTCACCCACGGGTGCTGCACAACTAGTGTAGCAACAACTGTGGGAGGAACTGACGCAAGAGTCAGGTCTTAACAGGGAGACTGAGAGGACGGAGCTGAGAGGTCTGTGGGAAAGTTCAGCGCCCTTGAAGGAGCCCGATAAGGCCGAGGAGATATGAGGCCGCGTGTTGTGCAACGTTGTAACGACTCTGAGTTCAGTGCTGATACCCGGCGGCTCTTGCAACACATGTTTGCAGAAGAGCTCCCTTTCCAAAGGGCACGCCAGCCTGGGAGTGGCGGATGGTATCGGCCTGTTGTGGTAATGTAACACTCGGTGTGTGTGAGGCTCTTCTGACACAGCTGGCCTGCAGGTTTGGGCAGGTTTCAGACTGTTAACGTGTGAAAGGCGGCGATCGCTCCCACAGCACGCACGTTAAGTGCCGGGATCCGCATTGTTCAGCGGCGCTGTAACCCGACCTTACACAATGCCGGCGGTTTGAAGCCCTCTCGCCAACAAAGACGGATAACGTTCACCTAAAACCCTTGTTGCCACACAATGGGGGGAGGAGCCAGACAGCCTTGAAGCGGAAATGCTTTCACACTGGCTGACAAGTCTGGCAACACCCTGTGTTGGCCTGAAGCCCCCCCCACCCACACACACACACACACACACAGTATCTGCTTTGCTCATCAAGAAACATGCTTGCAGACAGAACTCATGTCTTCCTGGAGCTGTGTGTGACGCTCTCACCGCTCACATGATAAAACCTGCAGTTGCTCAACAACCAGATGAGCAACGTGCACCTCGTGTGTCACTACCAGGAAAAACAAACAAGCAAAACACAAGAAGCCTTCCAGCTCTCACAGCGCTGCCCGGTTAACCATTTACAGGCGGGCAGGAAGAGCCGAGGGAGGCTTAATCTGGGTAAACAGAGGGTTGTGTGTGCTCGGAGAGACACGCCGAGAGGGGTCTGGAACCCATCACATTTGAAATCGTCTCCCCCCGAGACAAAGGGACTTCCTGCTACCGCACAACAATGCGTGACGGTCGGAGCAGTGATGAAACCCTCCGTCGCA